>NW_010178043.1:23050-71205 GCF_000695765.1 Mesitornis unicolor | reverse complement strand
CATTCCTGCAGCCAAATAGTTTTGAATAAAACAATCATGGGGCTCTTTGGCACCTAAAGGAATGATTTAGGACATAAACTGGCGGCTTACTGAGTGGCCTTGAAACCTGTTATGTTTATACAAGCACATTAGTAACACTTTAATATCCCATAACAAATCAGTAACTACAAATACGTCTAACATGTGGTAAGGCAAATGAAAACCTATCCAAAGTCTTTGGGTACAATACCTTTTTCCAAAAAGAAAAAGGATTATTTTAGCAGTTCAAACCCAAAATATTTTGCCAGCGAGTTTGTTCATTAAAATGTGATCCATTCTAAACACATCAGGTCCCTTTACGACTAAAAGTCAGAGCTGTGTACTGAGCCTTTTCATCAAGATGACTCATTCATTCATGGGAAGCATGGATTGTATGGCTGGCTTATGATAGCACTCTAAATTAGTACTCACACAATGGAGAGCTTATACAATTGCAGTAGTCCATATCCAGTAAAACTGCCTTAGTGCCTTGAATAATGGGCCTTGCTAAGTCTCTAACAGTTCTGTAAGAACCTCTAAACAGCTGCACACAACACATGACCTGTGCCATCTTTACAATGCCTGCTAACCATGAAAGCAAGCTTTGGGAGCTATTTCCTCTGCACCCTCACCATTGGACAGCATCAATCCCTTTGCTTTTTAGAGAACAAGGGGATTTACCCCCACCCCTCTCTTTCATTTTTAGTTTTTTTTTTTCTTTTCCTTTCCAATCAGCTCTCCACTGATCATCCTTCACACTTTACCCTCTGCCCCAGAATACTCTGGACAATAGTACTGATTCCATCTGTGCTCTCCATTAAAGTTCTCATAATCCTCCTTTGAACAGCTGGACGTGCAGATTCCACTCACAGACACTCCTTCTGTGGAGCCGTCTGACTACAATTACGTTGAGGCTGTGCTTATTTCAAGTTCCTGCCTGCAAATGCCTTTCGTAGGGTCCCTTAGGGCTGTACGGCAGAATGCTTCAACGCAACAGATTTAATACTTCACGACAGACTCAGGCTTAGGCGATAATGGGGTGCTCAGTCACCTTAGTGCCAAGCAGCACTTAGAAGATATTTTTTAGACAACTGACTACTAATGAGAAGCTTCAAACTCCCACCATGTCATTAAGTAATCACAAAGAACCACCTTCAGTTAATTAAACTCTTTTGATACCTTTCTTCTAATGTCAGAAGTGCCGCAATGCCTACACTTTGTTTAGTAGCCTTTTTCAAGAGCTGAAGTGGTTTGTCTCTCTCCTGGAATAGCATATATTCAAGAAAATGATCTGACAATGCCTGTCATGGCTTGAAATGACTGAGCATTAGCGAAAGACCAGTAGAGCACACCCACAGGCCGGTCTAGCCGTGTACCTTGATTTTTGCAGGGACTTAACTTTCCTCAGACTCTACCAGTGGAATAAGTCTTCATTTCATCTCACTTCAGACAAGAAACACATTAAATATGTATTCAGAGAAGTGGAAGAATAACTCTAAGTTAATGATTTTTACAAGAAGTCTATGCTGATATTCTAATTAAAGTCAACAGTGAGTCCTACAGATCTAAATGCATTTAATGTATTACAATGTGAGTGTATGTTTGTCTGCGTCTGTATACACATACGTATAATCTGTGCCCATACAGAACTATAAACATACACATTTTTCCAGTAGATGTGTGTGCACACGTCTCACACACCACACAAGCAAATAAGGAAAGCTATCTATAAATCTCATTTCTGGTATTTATTTTAAAATGTAAATGTGTGTGTATGTGCACATGTACTGATATTTACACTTATATATATATACAAACAGTACCCACGAAACAGATGTCCCACACACAGGAGTCCACACGCATATGCAAGCATATAGGCATGCACCATACAAGAGATAGTGATACCCAAGGCAAAATTTAAAACAGAATGCAAACAATATTCATCACACACCTCTGACAGCTTCATTTGCACAGCATACACTCTCCTGGCTGAACAGGGACAGACACATGTCTTTTCCTTCCCAACTTTTCACATAGTATTACCGAGCTGCTGTATTACCCATGCTCAGTCCTAGGCCAGAGGGACTTCTGAACTTCTCCATTTTGTAACCCATGAGGGTTAAAATGGGAGGTTTTTTATTAACAGAAGTGGAGGATTCAGAGTTTCCTAATATGGCCCACAACATCTGGGTGTAGCCCTGAAACAACTCCAGACATTACAACTGCAATCATAACATTATTTATGGAATAGCTATTTCAGGTGAGTTTTGTAAGTTTATGTGACCTACGCCATGAAGCAGTTTTAAGGTAGAGGGACTAAAAAATGTATACCAGTAATTGTTGTCAAACATTCCAAAACTTATTTAAACACATCTTTTAAAATACGCTGCTTTCATACAATATGTTATGGTATGAGGTCGCATAAAGGTTTTATTGCTATTAGTTGAAGGTATCAAGCATAATGCACAAGTGGCAGGGAGCAACTCTCCCCTAAAAAGCACCCCCCCCCCCCAAAAAAAGCCAGTAAACCCTCCCTACTGCTAGCTCCTCCTCCCTACTAGTTCCCTCATCTCATGAGAGGTCATTTATCCTCCAAAGTCTTTACAGGTGGTCAGCTGTCAAAGAACATAGTTTCAGTTGAATTACAGGTGATTTGGACAAGATCTTTTTGTGATATGTGATTTATAAATAGGTGCTAATCTTATTTTGAAAATTCTTCTAGGGCTCCTTCATGCTACATTGCTGTGTCCTAGAAACTTCAAATGAGGTTTATCCACAAGATCTTGGCAAGATCTAGCATAAGGAAAGGCATGTTTGGGAAGTGACTCTCAGGTGCATTAAGAACATTACTCCATCAGGCTCCAGCAGATTTTAAGGAGTACCAAGTATCTGAGGAAGAACTAAGCTTTTATTAAAAAAAAAATGGTGTTCTCTGACAATTTTCCTTCAGGAAACAGCCTTAAAAATAGAAACAAATTCCTAAAAGTTTTGTCATGGCATTTTTGCTGGCTGTCTTTTCTTAATTGCTATTAAGTTGGTTTTTTTCTTGTCTGTCCTAATCACTTCTGGCAGATAGCCTCCATTTCTGGGGCAAATCTCCATTACAGATTCAGACCTGGCATTTAGGCTCAGCCTTTCATAAAAACAGGTGAAGGTCAAGCCTCAAGAAAGTTGTATTGCAGCCTGAAGGTTTTGGTTCAAGCCTTCTCTAAACATAATGACAGCTTCTTTCATTTCAGTATGATGTGTTTAGTAGATACAACACCCCATACTCTCCTTATTTTAAGGAAGCTAGAATTTCACTGGACAGTATGCCTAGCAGTCAGCTCCAGGGTCGGTGCTAAAAATTAGCTCTTAGAAATCATCTGTTGTTTCTTTCCAAATGGCAGTTTTCTGCATGCATTTTTTCTAATAAAGTCAGCTAGACCACAACTTAAAATAAACCCTTTATATGTAATGTCAGAGTAGCTCAAAAGTTTACAGAATTCAAAGTTTTTAGCTCATGGGAGGCAGAAATAGATTTTTTTTTTCAATATGGACTGAATTCTTACATATTTCCATATGAGATTTCTCCATAGGTATATATATATATATACCATAGGTATATATATATCTCCATAGGTATATATATATCATATAACTTATGATATATTCTCCATGGGAGATTTCAGTCTCCTCTTTCTACTGATAAAAATGAATGGGATTTCATACAGGTTTACATTATCTTGGATAAAAATAATAAGAACTTCACAAAATGTCAGATCAGTTCACCAGAGTGTGGAAAAGCTCTTATGCTGATTTACACTAGATGATGATCTGGCACAGGACTCTTTAAGAGTCACAGTTGAAACAGTCAGTTCTGTAACATCCTATACTGTGTATCTAACATTAACCAGGATCAGCCTACAATTGTCTGTGATTCCCATGCAGATGTTCAGTTGGTATTCACAACATTCTTCATGCAAGTCAAGGACAGTATTTTATCTTTAGAAGACACGGCATTTCTCTGGGTTTTATGAGAATATGCACTATTCTAGAGTGTGAAAAAGGATCACTGAGAATTCTGGAAAGATGTAACAGGCCAAATCCCATGAAATTTGTGTGTTTTAGGCTGCAAATCTGAATGATCTGATTTCCTGTACTTATGTTGAGCCCAGGACAAATCAGTGAATCCATCCATACAAAGCTCATTGAAGGTTTAGGGCCTTGGACACCAAGAGTGTAGAGAAACAAAATCAAAGGGAGCATCCTCACTAGGCACTGAAAAGGCCTTGGGACTCCCAGTGAAAAAGTATAAGCAGTGATAAAGTAGGAAAGGAGCTAGAATTGGGTGGGGGAAGGAGGGAAATTAATATTCATTTTGATAAATGGCCTCAGTTCTAATTACAAATGAATTTACAATCCACTTAACAGAAAAGACCTCACTGCAAGCGCTGAGAAATATTTTAAGAAAAGCAGGAACTCCTTATAAACTTGCAATTGTCCATGAGTAACCAACTACGCGCCTGAATTCCTGAAAGACTGAATCTTGTTAAGAGAACAAGATAGGCCCATATTAAAACTTTTAATGACTTTAGTCAAAAAAAAAAAGAAAAAAAAAGAAAAAAAAAAAGAGGTGGAACTTCGCAGCCAGCTGGCTCCATACCGAAAGCCAGGCTGCACAGCTTGAACTTAAAGCTATCTTAACATAATGAATAAGTGCCAATAATTAGCATATGTAGTGTGAACAGGTTTGCTGGCACAAGCAAGTGAAAAACTCCAAGGTAAAGTTATTATTAGGGAGTAATTAGCTCTGTGAAGTAAATGAGTGAAACAATAGCTGCCAGCACTGACAATATGGCTAACATCTGACTATGTGGAAGATAACATTGTAAAGTATTGCTCCCTGAGCTAGAATCTGTTAATAACCATATGTTAGTGTAATTAATGCAGAGTCTTTCTGACCTGTTGTCACATAAGAACAATACTTTCTTGGAAACATTCAAACAGGCAGCCCTACGACCATGGATGGCAAAAAATGATTTGGAAGTTATTTAAAACACCTTTTCTTCTGCATTTCTTTAAAAAGAACTAAAACTCAGAAAATGTGGGGGAAAGTAAGAAAATGAACCACTTATGAACCTACTGTTTTCAAGGTTGATGCAAAGATTTCAAACCCTGGAACAGGGCTTTCCAGACCAACTAAATCAAGCCCTAAAGAATACTCTTGGATTTTAGGGTGCTTGTAATCCATGCCCAGACCAAATTCTGTAATTTTATTATTTACATAGAGTGGCTTAAACCCTTTATCCAAAAAATCCTTGAACTCTAGAGTGTTCAAATCTAAGACTGGGTTCTGAATTTTTTGGCTTGAGCCCACTTCTAAACTGAATATATCCCTCCAGGTGTCTGACATTCATCAGGCATTCTGCCAAAGCCTTAATATATTGCTAGATAGGGATGGTCTCCACTTGTCCTCCACACAGGACATTTTCACCTCCAAAGGAGAGGATTCTGTGACTACAAAGTGCAAGGCTAAAGCAAATTTCTCTTGAGAAGGTACTACAAATCATGCCCAGAACTTCTGAATTTTCATAATAAATGGCATCAATGCAATATTTTCCTCCCTTCATATCAACAACCCAAAATGTTTCAAAGAGGTCTAGTAAATACAGTTTCCTCAACAAGTCTTACATAATTAATGTATTTTCAAGGGACTGTGCTGTTGTAGTGTATCCTATAAAGTACGGATATCCCATAAAACACACCCTGTCTCTGAAGCAGTCTGGTACAAAGACCTTTGGAATTTAATTTGAACCTATCTCTATTCCAATCGAGCATCTCATGTGCACCTCATTAGAGCATGCACACTCATTGGCCCACAGCAACAGTTTAACAGAGAGGGCTAATTGTGGTCATACATCCCAAAAGATGAGCCTCCATTTACTAAAGAAAAAGTTTAATAACTTTAAGAACTGTCCATATTTAATTTCAGTTTAAAAACAAAAAAAATCTTCCAAAATTTAATGTAAGCTTGTTAGTACTTTCCTTTTTCCCGTTTTAGTGGGGCAGCTTAAAAAAAAACCTGGAGGGTTTTTAATGCTTCACAGGCTACTATGGCCAGGCAAAGGAGCCCTGCATGTTTGAGATCTCACACATTCATCTTCTCACTAAACATCTGTTTAAGGCTTGTGTGATCTACCTGTCAGCACCAGTGATCCATAAAGTGTTTGAACCTCCTGTCACAAACCTCAGTGCTGGTTTGATCAGAGGCTTTGTGCACACTAATCACCTCCTTTATATTTTCTAATGTTAGGAGAAAAAAAAACACAGCAAAGCTGTCTTCCAAACCTGACTGTAATTAATCTTTCCATGAGGGAACCTGCCTGGTTTGAAAAAGCAAGATATGATGGGCTGCTGCTCTTTTTCTGCAAGGGCCTTATTTTTCCTACCAGGCATCTTTACACTTGAGTGGTACCCTTTACAAGATACTTTCACTATATCCCAGTGACAGTGAAACAACCTTCAAGATCATCTTATGAATGAAACCACTGGTAACTTTGTTGAGAAAAAGAGACCAATGAAAGGAGTCTGACAGAAGCATGTTTAAACGATTCTCTCTTTTTAACTGCCTGGGAAAAAACGGGAATCAGAATAAGAACCAGTTCCCAGTTTTCATGTCTCTCCTAAACTGCTCTCTTCACTAATAATCCCACTGCTACCTTTCTTTTACTCAGCTGCACACAAACGTACTGGAAGCTGCAGGAGTTCCCAAGAAGGAACAGATAACAACAGGTGCTTTTTGGTTTTACTACAGCTTGCCTTTTGTCACTATTTGCTTTCTGTGGCATAAGGGGAATGCTGCTGTGTGTGATGCAGATTACAATTTGAAGTGCACTTTTGATGAGGCCCATACTGAATGGGAATGGGACAAATATGTTTAAATTTACTCACATCTTTTCTGATAGAGGAAGCCCTGAGTCCAGGCATTAGTAGCAACTTCAAGTCTAGCGAGCAGACAGTAGGTAGTACAGAGAAACTGATGGGTTATGTACTTCAAATCTGGGTATGTACTTCACAGCAACCCTCAACATAAATAACATCAAAAGCCTTGAACATACATGGACAGATTGATCCACAAGTAGGCAGAGCTCATTTGGATAAGTATCTTACCAGAAAAAAGAACTTTAGGGATTCGTGCAATAAAGTAGCAAGTGATTGGTGGGAGGTGACTATCATGATCACATTGATGCCCCACATCAGCCATGGCTCTTTAGGACAAGGACACTAACTCTCATAATCTGGGTGAATTCAGAGAGGGAGGTAAGTGAAGTTAAGTGATTCTTTCTATTACTGTCATCGTTTGCTAGTTATATTGTGAGAAAGTTCAAAAGACTCCAGAGGTCCAACATCTGACTGTTCATGATCAAAGAGAGTCTTCCACATTCTTGTATCTCTTTTTTTAATACTGCAAGCATGAAACATTATAAAGTAGAAAGGAGCGAATGTCTACCAAGATTATTTAGGGGGCTGTGCTTGGCTCCAGTCTAGATTTCATGGATTTGCTGATTGCCCACAAGTAACAGCAGCATTAAAATTTAATGAATAATTTGGGCAATGCAGAGGCTTGGACCACTCTGGAAAGGTTACTCTACGCATTTGGGGCACTCTGGAATAAAGTGTAAGACAGGATAGGAAAAGTGAACAAACGAAACAATGAGGTGAGCATCACCAGCAGAATAAATCAGGATCAGAATGAAGTATAAGAGAAAAAATATGAGTGACAGATCTGTGAAGAACCCTGGAGAAACAACACTGATGTTTAATTTCATGTTATCAAAAACACAGAGCTAATGCATATGCTGAATAATATGGGTCCAGTAATATACACAGAAATGAAAGGATGATGGTAAGTGTATGAAGAATGACCCAACAGTGAAGCAGGAGGACCATGGAAGCATAACGACAAGAGAAGACTTGGTAATCAAGTCATAAGATTGACAAAGATGTGGTTCAATGTTTTAAGTGGAAGAAAAGGAAAAGTTAGATTCTAGAAATGCCATGGAAATAATTAATAAGATTTGGTACAGAAGATAGTGGAAGGAGTCAGAATGGTTTCTTGGAATATGAATCTGCTTGATAGGGAGGAAGATGATATTACCACCAATAATAAAGAAGAGAGGAAGTAGACAAGCTTTGGGAAGACAGCTAATGAGTTCAGTTGAGGTTAGTGTCTCTGTCCAAGACTGATGTTCCCTCTAGATAGAGATTAAAGCACTTGAATCACAACTAATTTATCAACTTTATTACTTGCTGGTCATGGAGAAACATTCAGTATTCCAGACTGGTGCCCTACATTGAAGCTTGGCAGCTAACAGCGTATAGAGTCCACCTAAATTTGATAAAGGACACAGGTCAACATCCAGATAAACTCTGTACCATATAAACTCTGATTATACAGTGAGGACAGGACTAAACTGGTATCTTATCCAGTACACAATCCTATTGGTTTAAATCTAAATCTCATTGAGTAATTAAGAGTCCAGAAGGTCTGAGATTCTATAGAGGATACAATATGCTGTAAACAGTACCTTGGGTATGAATAGGATTACAATAATATTAAAAACCATCTGAACCTTCCTATGTATTTCACGAAAGAAACGGAAGATACATCAATTCTTTACAATGTCACTAAAAAGCAATGATGTAACTGACAGAAGAGAAGGATTTATCTTTTATTTTGCTGCCTTATGCTTTCTAACCCTTATCTCATCTCATCATGGTATGATCATATTGCCTGACAAAAAAGAATGAGAGCCTTTAAGTAAAATAGCTGCTTCTGAGATAATTTAGATCTTCCAGTTGGTCATGTCTGAGAAAAGACATGGTCTTGTCTTGCTTAGCTGTAAGAAACAGATTTCTATATTTTAACTTAAGTAAGATGACTAACTCCTCCAAACTCCATCTTCCTGTATGTATAATGAGAATAATGCATTTGCTCAATGGTGTGCTGGATAGTTAAAAATAGTTTTCCCTTTGCAGAGTTGTGTGCATGTGCACACAAACATACACTTAGGAGACCACAGGATTCTCTTGCCCAGTACCCTATGAAATTCATTCTCTTGAGGTTTATTAGCTTTGGTGGTGTATCTGCAAACACTTACCAAAACTCACATTCCAGTTTCTACTCCTTAACTTAAAGCCTGCTCTCTTGTGTTTTTAAGGAGAGCTGGCTGAAACCTTGTTTGCAGAAGTACAAATTATCAGCTGAACTGGATCATATAGTAGCAGTAGCAATAGTACAAAATGAAGAGGCTTTCCCTGCAGGATTCAGTGGATAAAGAAATTACTAACATTGCTCTCTCCACCGATTTTGCCTTCTTCAGATGATCCACACCTTTTCCAGTCCTCTGCCACAGAATTAAACACTGCAAGAAGGCATTCAGCAACACTATCATATCCAAGAAAGATGTGAACAAAACTAACTATAGTTTTATTACATTAGAATCTAAACAAAAACTAAGTAAGCCAGACTAGATACAATCTGAAAATTATTACAATTAAAACCACTTCTGTCCTAGTGGTTTGCTGAATTGTCAATGCTGGTTTACACATGTACACACACAAAATGTTTAGTATAGAGACGTTAGCCCAGCTGAAAAAAACTCCATGATGTTGGTGACATAAACTTTTTTTCAGTGGCAGCTATGAATAAAGCACTCACGAATCAATCTCGAAGGGCTAGAAATTTCAGTAAACATCTAAGCCTCCTCTAAAATCAAACAGGCAGTCTAAGAAGATCCCAACTTCTTTCATATGTCTAGCTGCTTCTGACACCAACTGAACAAGAAATTAATTCTCGTCCTATTTTTCCTCTGAAGCCCAAAAGCACTTTCATCCCTCTCATAGTATGTGAGGCTGATCAGTAAAGTCAGCATATGTTGTAAAGTAACATAAGTGAACTCCAGAAATGCAGAGAAGTGTATTTGTGAGTATGTATACAGTTGGGAGAAGCCAAAGAGCATGTAAAAAAGATTAAAGAAAATAATAACTTTTAACAAACACCCAGAGGCTTCTATCTTGACCACTTGTCTTACTGAAATTTATTCTCCCAAAACAATGCCTGATAAAGACAAAGAATTTTATTACTGCTTGCAATGGGTGCTGTAACAATTCCCTGCTTTCTAAGACTTCATGCTTAAGATGCTTATAGGAAAAAATCTTAGTCCTTCTCTAAAAAAAAAAAAAGTTCAAATGAAAAATCCTATCAATATAACAAGGCTTTTTCCCTCAGCCTGTTTATCACTCCATTTTAAAACAAATAGTGAATCCCTCCATTTCCCACACAAATTCAGTGAAACATATTTTTACCTAAGAAAACCTGATAATGTACAGGTAGCAAGACAGACATAACTGCCTTGTGAAGAGAGCTGCCTGCCCTATGAACACCTATTTCCCATGGCAGCAGGAGATGAGAAAAACTGGAAACCAATGGAGAAAAAAGGCAAAGCCCACTATGTTCTTTCATTCTAGAGGGTCAGTAGTTGCAGTTAACACTTTTACCTGGACCTATGGCTGCCTTTTCTGATCAATATTTTTAGCTGTAGTTGGTAGAGATGAAATGACACCGTTCTCATACAGAAGAATGCTTCTTTCACTTGCAAAATTTAGTACTTTGACAAGGACTTTTGGCATTACTTCTACATACATACTGTCTGAAACATCAACTAGTGCCCTTTGCTAAAGGTAGTCGCTTATCTGTCAAATATTGTGTCCCTATCTAGAAAAGCAGCATATGTAGCAGGTAGAGAGACTAAAAAGTAGAAAGGGACATAGCAGACAGTATTGTGTCAACCTCACTAACAATTCCACGGGGCTGGAACAACTATTTTATTTTATTTTCCATTCAACAGCTTAACTTCAAATAGGTGTTTAATTAACTCAGAGTGGCAGTCTAAACGATACACCTGAAGCAGCCCAACAAAGAAAAAAGTATCTACGTACTGCATTTGCAAATTTAGAGCATCAGGCACAAGAAGAAGCTGTTAATTGCACAATGCAGAAATTCATATGAAACACTCACATAAAAGTGTAAAGATGGAACTTCCAACATAGTGAAGTTCCTGCTATGCCAAGAATTTTATGCAAGTGTAAAGAGCCTAAAGGACAGAAAATGAGGGCGCTTATGGCTAAAACCTATTTCCACAAAATAAAATTCTGCTGGATATGAGGTAACTGATTTCTTTTATGAAAATACAGGAAAGCCAAATCTAAGAAAACATTTTTATAAAAACACAAACACAGTATGTTCAGAGGGGGAAGGACAGGATTATGGATTCTTTAAACTCAATCCAAAACACCTTAATATTGGTTTAATAAAGGTTAGGGGCTCACAATCGCCTAACAGAAGGTGGGCATCTCCCTATGAAGACGGAGGAAACAAAGAGGGCAACATACATCTTGCCTCCACTACTTGACATCCTATTCAATGGGAGAAGCACAGATTTAGGCAGTCCCTCCTCTTGTTTCTTGGGGACTTAACAAGGGACTACACCAATTAGAAGGGAAAGAATGCTCTGGCAGCTGACTAATTATTTTGAATATTTGACTTCCTGCCCACCACCCTGCAAAACTGGTATACTCCTGGCATGCAGTGATACATGGTGACCCTTAAAATCAGATGGTCCTCAAATATTTTCTGTTAAGGTATACTCAAAGCCTTGGTAATGCAATAATCCACCTCCTTCTTTAGCTTATTATGTGCAAAGATGTCACACTGTGACTGTTTTAATCAGCGAATAAACAAAGTGCCCAGCACCTGTCTTGGCTTTTATTATCATAATAATCCTGTTTTGTTTTTTAATTCTAAAACATCAGCAACTCTCCTGTAGGTGAACATGTGTTTATGCTGCCCCTACTGTTGCCTTTGTGGTTTCATTATTAGAACGTCATTAAATGAAAAACAAAAGAGGATGGGGGAGAGAAGGGAAAAGCAGGCCTGAAGCACAGTCATTTGTGCCTGTTAAATACAACAAGCTGGCCTTAAGTAACCAGAGCCCTGAGACTGGCATGAAAGCAGGTTAAGTATCCAGAAACCTAAAAGAAAGCAAGTCAGTGAATGAACCACTCTGAGCTGGAGCAGACCAATCCAGGACAAAAAAAACATGGGCAGGCATCCCACTGACATTTAGCACAGCCAGAAGGGAATAAAAACCTAACAGTGGTCAAGGTGAGGAGAAGGTTCATGCATAATGACTGGTAAGTGCCTTATACTCCGATTTGTTTAGGCAGTTTTCATGGAATCAAGGGATATTTGAAAATGAAATGTATGGGCTGACAAAGTCTTGGCGTTGTTGCAATAAATGGATCTAGAAAAATTTAAACACAGAAAATGTTAAAAATGCAAGGAAAATTGTTTTCTCACCTTTGAAAGGACAGAAATTGACCCTCAAGAAGTTTTTACTATTTATTCACTCCCATTTTGCTGATGGATCAGATCAGATTTATTGCATTAAACTACTGATGTGATTCAGTGGAATGGCACCAACACAAATCTGTTTGAAACAAGCAGAGATTGTTTTCTGTGTGCTTCCCTGTTTCGTTCTTACCCCACAACCATTGCAGTCTGTATTCGATTCCTATCCTGAAATGGGAAATTCTATAGAAAAACAGTAAAAATGGAGACAAAAAATAAAAACCTAGAAGGCCTGAATCTCTGATAACTCTGCACTTCAGTTCACATTTTGCATTGTGGCCCAATGGGAGACGACTGACAATCTGGGTTCTGTTCCTGGTTCTGGCAATGAGCTACAGCCTAACAATGTGCAAGCTGCTTCCCCTCTGTCCTCAATTCCCCTGGTCTGAAAAGGCAGGATGCTTAAAAAAAAAAAATAAATAAATAATAAGAAAAAACCAAGAAAGAAAGAAAGAAAAACAAAGGAAGAAAAAAAAGTCCAAGATCCAGTGAGGACAGTGGTACATAAGATCTGGATCACACACGAATATCAATATCCGTGCAAATAGTCTGTGAGATGCAAGTAAAACTTAGTGATTGAATGTTATTTTGTAGAGCTACAAGTAACCACAAGGGATGAAAAAGCAGAAAAGAATCATACCTGGCAGTTATGAAATTGGGGATGATGTTTCCAGATCAAAGTTTCCACGCACATGCAGTATCATTTGAATTTTAAGTCACTAGAGTATTTTGACATCTCTTTCTACTATTTAATAGGCAGTAACAACAATTTATCATAGTTCCTCTAAGATATGTAAAACAAAATAGCCAAGCATTGTGGGAAATCTACATTGCCAAAGCTTTCTGAAATAATCTGAGTGAAGACAAACCACGAGTTCAAGAAAGTGTCCTTCATGTAAGTATTTCAGTTTCCTTCTGAAGCAGTAAGAACCTTAGAGATAAGGACCAAACTTCCTACCCTAATCTTTATTTCTAAAAAAAGAGATTGGGCAAATAGGCTCAACATCTTAAGGCCCACTTCTCCCAGGCACTGGATAGAATTAGATCTGAGTAGGTTTATCTCAATCGAACTAGGATAGTTTTTATTAAAAAAAAAATCCATATTTTAAACAGCAAAGTTTAATCCCTTCTTTTCCTGTGAAAACTCAGATAAGTTTGATTTTGCGCCTCTCGCTGTCTCCATATTCCAGGTATTATGTCACTGCACATTAGACTGTGTCAACACACCGTGACTTCGTCCCCGCTAATGCAAAACCTCGGAAAACATGGAGCCAAGAGATAATTTCAGAGCCCTTTTTTTTCTCTTTTTAATGTAACTTGGTATTTATCCTTCCATATTTCTGACATTTCCATTGACTGATAGTCCCAAAACGAAGAAAATCAGTCTTTCGCATGCAAAGCCGTCTTAAAGCAGACTGTTGAGTAGCAATCCTTCTGGGCAGGTGAGTTTCACACGTCTCGGGAAGCATCGCTGTCTTGCGAAATCCAAGAACAGCAATGACAGGCTTCCAAGGGAGCCTCCTCAAGTCCCATGTTGGTGGAAAGAAGACTTAACCTCCTACACAAGGACAACTCTTGAAGGAACAGGGAGATGACGTCTGAAAGGAAAATGTGTGCCATGCTCGTAGAAAATGCCCTAATACTCTAACTTAAAGACCTGTCTGTGAGATAAGTTTGCACGCCTGAACATAAGAAATGGTTGCTTTCAGGACAGTTTGGTTTTCTAAATGTCTGGTTTTTTATATTTATGTATTAAAACAGTGGCTCAGGTTCCTTGAATATAAAGTAAATACATACAGAGAAGGAACTGTGTGGAACTTGATAAAACTGTTATATCATGTTAGTCTCTTCTGCACTTGGTCATTTATTTCAGCACAAAGTGTCTCTAAATGCCCATGTTCTGATTTTATGATGTTTTACACTGGTACAGGAAGAGGGCATTTCAGGACCCTGCCATCTATGTGTTAAGAAAAAAATATAATAAAATGTCATGCATTTTGAGTCAAATAAAGTAATGAACTACATTTACTGTACTAGGTAACCAAACACTAACAAAACCAGACAACACATTTTAAGAGAAAGAACCAATTGAGGAAACTATATTATATGACATTATCGAAGTCCCATCTTCCACTATTAACTACTGCACACTAAAGCAAATGTCGGCTTGGGTTGGGGGGGGGTTAATGTTTCTAAATTAAACACCCTTCAGACATGCTTTCTGACAATTATCTTCATATTTTCCACAGATGCTGCCACTGCCACAAAGAGAGGCATTAAAATAGAGACAAGTCTAGGCTGTGCTGATACCCCTGCCGCTGTAACTGCCAGTCAGTCTGCACCAGGAGGAAAAACACACTTTACATAGAGAGGATCTCAAAGGCACTGTAGATGACATTTGGGAAGTTCTAACAACTGACTAAAGCAACAGAAAGTCATCAGCAGAAGGTAAGTCTCAGACTGAAAGCAAGAGTCCATCCATATTTATTCCCTAAATATGCATTATCTCAGGTAGACTGAAATAATGCAAGTTACTCGACTTTTGCAGATTCACAAGGCAGCCTGTACAGATGTGGCGTTCTCTGGACGTTTTCCTTAGCCTGTAAATCATTATGCCTATATTCTTAATTGTTTGGCACAGCTTCCAGGACATTACATTTTTTCTGACTAATGCATATTTGTATCTGTTCATCCACAGGGCTTCTAACCAATAAATGTCCTGGCATAAAGAGAAGGGCGTGAAAATAATGCATTATAGGTGAGCAATACTACAGGTTACCTGAACAGTGTGGGCCAACTGAGCTACAGAAAAATATGTTACCAGCCTCTCTGGTGTGCATGGTTTCTCTGGCTGTCTTAATATCTGGGGAGTCAAGAGGATCATACTGGAGGGTGTGGAAGTCCTACTCTAAACAAAAGCTAGAAACACTATTCTATTCACTATTCAATTACAATTCTGTAATTGTGTAAATTACACAAGATGGTAGCACACAGTACTGATTTACACATACCTTCTGCCTACAACACACCTAAGCTCTTGTCACAACTGACCAAATCTCCCTGAAGTATTGCCATGCCTAAGCCAAGAAACCCAACTCGTTAGCAGTGGGCTCTTCTCAACAGCAGGTGAGACTGTGTGAAAGAAAAACGTAAGATGGGCAGGAAAATATCGGTGCTACATGTAACCCACTGAACTGAGACTTGCTCTGGTAGATGCAGAAAAAGCACCTAGTTTCTAGCCCTTGGTTCCCCCTTGAGAAACTCTGAGGAAGGTTCTCCTAGTCATCTGACAATGGTATCTGTGGGGGAAGCAACAGGAAATACAGGAAAAAAGTGAGCTCTTTTTGCAGAAATAGTTTGCTCTTCTTAAACCATTCCCATGGCTGCATTCAGGCTCAGAGGGGAGTGCAGTAACAGGAAGGTAAAAAGGAATCAGTTCTGTGGTGAAAGACAGGAGAAAAGGCAGCAAACACACGTACCAAAAAAGAGACAGACTTCAGCAAAGAAGGAAAAGAGATGGAGGGCATTTGTGTAAATACAGATTACATGTGCAATTCATTTGAAGGCAGTGGCATTTTTGTCACAAAGAAGAGTTTAATCAAAGTCTCAAGAGATCTGCCATAAAGAAAGCCCTTGCCTTGCTGCCCTGGCTGTCTGAAAGAAACACCTGTTACGCACAACAAAAAAAGACAAAACAAACAATAGGTATAGAAGGGAGGCCATGGTTCAAACAATGTGAATCAGAGAAGCACCGTTTTCTCTGACTGAAGGGCTAGAATCCTATCAAATGAACAGCTGGGGAAAGCATAATTCTTTATACTTGCAGGGAAGTTGCACAGATTATATGATGGCAACGAATACAATATACCTATCTGAGCTCTGCTTCCTAGGCACCAGAAAGGACAGGAACCTCCTAAGATATCCCCGAGTGGAATAATAAACTTGCTTGAGCCCAGCTCCAGGAAAAAAGATAGCCAGCTCTCAAAAGAATACAATGGACAATTTTCCTCCCACAGGGCCTTTGCAAGAGTTTCTGCTAAGAGGATACTGAGCTCAAACAACCCTCACAAAAGGCACAGAAAGAAAATTTGTGATTTCAACAAATCCACCTCAACACACAGAGAGGATGTAAAGAACACCTAAACCGGACATGTTTCTTTTTAAATAAGAAGTGTGAATATTATTAACATAGAATGCAGAATTCTATGTCAGTAAATTGATTACAATTTGAATTTCTTTATTTGATTGTATCCAAATTACAGGAATTCTTAAACGTATAATAAGAAATACTACAAGGAAAGTAGACTTAAATAACACCCAGAAACTCATGACACAGAAAGCTAAAATTCTTGAAAACTGACATTTCAAATCTGCCTTTCATCTCAAGTAAAGTACAATAAGTAGAGCATAATTCCAATTCCAGTCACTAGAGTATATTAGCTCTCCAAATCTTTACTTCCTAACACAATGGCAAAGAAAGTCCTGTATCTATCATGTATCTGGGGGGTTATCCTACCCAGGGAAACATTCTGCTGCCAGAACTGGGTTCTGTGGAAGAGGAGAGGCAACCTTTATAGGGGTGTCTACAGCTACAGGGCCATCCAAAGAATCACAGAAGGAGAAAAGAAGGAAAATTTAAAGTTTTATTTCCTTAAAGTTTTCTAATTTCACATAATTTGAGTCCACTTCTGCTTACTTTGTATCTCCCAGTACATGCATCAGTCTGCCTGCATCACTGGGAAGTACTGTGATCATCAGCACCTTGATCTAAACTTAGAGTTCTATTTGCCATGATTTCAGCTGAAGAGGAACCGTCAGCAGGGCTGAAGAATTCATGAAGCCTTGAACAATTCACATGTAAGATCAGCTATGATTTGGTAAGTACTAATAATCTGTGGCCCCTACATGGAAAACATTCCTAGTCCTTCCTCCTTAAATCCTTTAGAGACATTAAAAATCAACGTCCAGAAAAGTAATGATGTTTGTAATTGGTATCTGAATTGGGGCATTCCACATGCATGCATGAAAATGTGTGCCTATGCATGTATAGGGCAGCTTACTTCTGCGTATAAGGTGAGAATGTAATCAATCAGCTGTTTAATATACACTTACTTGTTCCTGGACTACAAATTTGGACTCCAGGGCTAAAGGAACTGGAAATGATACCTAAGTTAGACACAGGTGATTCTTAAGGATCTTAAGAATTTATTACACATGGTATACAAAAAGCCCCTTTTGCTAACACACTACAGCTCAGTAATGCTTAAACCACAGATGAGATTCTGCATGCAGTGTGAAAGATAAGAAAACATATTCTCACCACACAGAGCTTTAAAGGGACAAATGCTCTAACAAGCTTCCATCAAATACTCAAAGCAAGAGACTCCTTAACTAAAAGATTTGTGGCTTTGAATTTTGTGCCTTCAGCCTCAGTTTTCATGCTAAATCATGGAGTGTGGTAAATTACAAGGAAAGAATTGATTAGTGGCAACTTGTGAATTCAACTGATCTGGTCCCCACCCCACTGAGGGAGAAAAGGGGGAGCAAGTGGAGGGCGCTGAAAAGAGAGACTCAAACTCCATTTTCAACATAGCCAGCCCAAATTCAACAAAGGCAGTCAAGAAATCTGTCTCCCTTTCCAAGAAGGACAGTGATAGAAAAAATCTCTTCTCTATTTTGATTGAGACCAAAACACGAAAAAAGGAGGAAAAAAGGAAAGGATACAGAAACATTGGGACTTCATATTAGGAGCTCCTATCCACCACAGCCAAAGAGCAGTTTTGTACTGTTAGCCCAGGAGAAGATAACATTTCTCCTGTATCTGAAGTGACATCTGGCACTTCTCCCATGCTGACATTTCAGGGTTCAAGCTGTGCTGACAATACATTATAGGTGGTTGGTGTATTAGTATTTTGTGCCTTTATGGCCATTAAAACCACATAGAAACACAGTTAAAATAATGCTGCTTTGGATGAAAAGTCAAGGACTCAGACATTAGGGAATGCCAGAATTAAGACGGTCAACATAATTTTCATTTTCCGTCTTGTGAGTACAGTCTACAATTATATTATCATGTAATTCTACTCCCCCAGGATACAATTTTTTATTCAATATGTATGACAGAGATGCATGGGAAGAAAATAAAGATACTCTTTAACCTAATTCTGGCACTTGTAACTTTCAAATGCCTTACTTCATTATATAACTAATGTATTTCTTTGTATACAATTTTCACAGCATACAAAAGTATCAAAATCTCTTGATCATTTCTGTCCAAATCCATTTTAAATTGCTATCTATGAACAACTTTGCTTAAACTATCCAAGTTTCAACTTCAGAATAACTTGCTGCACACTATCACTACCATCTTTCAAAGAAGCCAAACCTGATAAAAACTATTCTATAACAGATACATCTTAAAATTGGTTTCCCCACTGTGTCAAATATTTATAAACTCCAAGTAGTGTGAATTAAATTTGTCCCATTTTATTATTATTATTACCTTTTATGTAAGTCTTCGTTTTAGTTTTTATAACTTTGTTATGTTTATCTCGGAGCTTTAATTCTTTTATTTAACTTCTAAATACAAGAAACTCTGACATATACTTTTCAGCCTCTTCAAAGCATATTTAAAACCATTGTGAACAAATCTAAAATGGTTCTTTAAAATTATTTAACCATTATACATTTTATTCAACTTTCATATGTGGAAGTTGAACTTAAATGGATACTACATACAGTACACAAAATAAAGACAGCTGGCATGAGATCCCTAGCTCTCCAGTTCATCTTTGCTCAAGAGAGATTTCCATAAGACAGCTGTGCCTTCTTCTTCTCTTCTCTTCTTCTCCAAACTTCTAAGTCAAGCTTCATGCACATTGTCCCTTCAATTACTATCCTTCAAGTGACTAAACTGTTTAATTTACTCTTCTTACATACCAAGCATAAGCATGGCTCTCCACTTTAATTTATACAGTACAATACAGTTCAGTAGTAGGTAAGAGACAGAAAGTGGACAACAAAAATAAAACCATTACCCTTAGTCAGCTGCAAGCTATTATCCTCAATGGTGAGCTCATCTTGTCTCCTAAACTATCCAGGGTAAGGCACCATCAGCTTTTGGATGCCAGATGTCTGAGGAAAATCCAAGGTGGTGAAGACAGCGGTGATGATTCAGTAGGTGGAACCATACTTTTCCCTCTGAATAATTTTAAGACATTATTCCAGCACAAAGCTTCAAGTACTCTATTTTGAATGAGCCATCAAAATGATGTTGTAACCTCTTAACATGGCAAGAGAAAAGCAAATCATTGTCAGGAGAAACCAAATGATCCTCAAAGCTCTCTGTCTTGACATAGGTATAGGTGCTGGTAGCAACTCTGGAATGCCAAACATAACCTGCATCTCAAATATAGCCACTTTGGTTAGAAAAGCAACCATTTTATACAGAAGAAGCTGTGCAGAATTAGATGCCCAGATGCAGTGCTTAGAATAATACCTTATGCATCATCACTTCCAATGTTGCTAGGATAAGAGGTGCACACCTGGAAGCAGTTTTTGAATAAGTACTACCAGTGGACACAGGTCAACACTGTATAACCCCTGTCCAAATGCTAATTTGGAAAAGTACACACTATTTGCTTGTATCAATTTGTTCTCCTATTTTACGTGAAGATCCACATCCCATCTCAGCTCTGAGTATAACATGTGCTTGTATTTCCACACAGTGGTTGCAGGGAAGGTTCTATCAGGTTAACCCCTGTGATGCTTGCTAGGGCAGGTTGAAACATTATCACCTCCAGTGGATCAACCCAACCCTTCACTCTCTGCTACTGCTGTCATTACAGAGACAGTACAAGAAAATGTATTCCCACACCTCAGCTCCTACAGGTCAGAATTGTCTAATACAAATATCACTAAACAGTATCACCAACAAACATGTATCAAAAAAGCTCCATCTTCTATTCATGCTATGTATCACTAAAAATAATAGTAACTCCTTTAGCTAAAGCCAGGCAATCCCAAACATATCCCATAAGACTGAAGAGGAAATAAATGAGATCCAGTTTTGGCTTAGAGTTCAATTCTCTTTGGCTACCTTCAGGATGTCACATGCTATTAAAAATCAAATATTACTTGGCCAACAGGAGCAAAACACCCCAATTTAGAGACATCACCAGAACAATATGCAGTTGTGAATTTTCAAATTTAGTTTTGTACTGGGGGGGAGAGACCTTACAATAAATGCTCTAAAATTATGCAGCTGAGTCATTTTGCAACTGGTGACCCTTATAATGATGCTTTTGTTTTCAGAGCCAATGTGATGCCACACAGTGATTTGTCTGTTAAATTGAATCTTTGCCTCTAGATAGATAGATAAAAAGTTTATTTTGAAATTTCTCCTAGTGCCTCTGAGTCTGACTGATGTGAGATCTTATTTTGAACATGCCAAAGCATCTGAACGGCTCCAGTCCTTTCTTTTCAGTGTGCATTCCCTGATAAGTGGCAAAGCTTCCCACTTATCAGTCACTCAAAGTGACTGTGGCTGTCAGTTGTGTACAAAGCGCGATCAGTTTGGAAGCAGAGACACCAGCATTTTTCTTCTCAGCTTGAAGCAAACACGTTTTGACTGCTAGTCATTCAATTTTAAAGCATCTTCAATTAGGGGCGGGTGAAGATATAAAGAAAAGACATCCTAAACACCTCCACTAGCCAGCAGTAAAAAATTTATTGTTATCTCCTGCTTTACCTTACTGCAGAGGCAGCAGCAGCAGCAGCCTTTTTTGGCTGCACAACAAACGTGCTCCTGACTACACACGCTCCACATGGACAAGATCACAGCTGTAAAGAGTTCATGTTCAGCTTCCCAAGGCACTTATACAAACTGCTGTGGTACTTTTTGCTCCTGTACCTGCACTGCCTGCTGCATAAATACCTGCACGGGTACACAAACATGAACACTGCTCACAAGCACACGGGTATACCACCCCACGCATTTCGAACCCAAACATTCACAAAATGACATATGCATGATCTGTAGCCAATAAAATGTCGATCAAAACCATTAAAAGGACTGTGGAAATAATGACAAGGAGGGAATAGAAAAGAGAAGGCTGACGGAAAGGAAGAGTTGATGTGGGAAATGGTGGGCAGCTGCCTGAGGAAGATTCCTCAGTCCTGCAATGTCAGGGAGCTGGAAGTAGAAGGAAGTGGTCAAAGTTGAGGAGTACCCTGAAAAGATGCTGAAATGGGAGAGTGGAGCTGAAAACAAGTAGAAAGACAGCGGTCTGGAAAGAGAGGTCTCTCAGAGAACGCTTGCTGAGGGAGGAGTGACCAAAATGAGGCCTTGGAGCAGTGTTGCCAGCTGCAATGACTGTGTTTGACTGATAGTATTTTTCTTACACTCCTAGCTGCTGGATTATTTTGGGTGTTTCAGTGTTCTGCTTTGGGTGTTTTTTTTTTAATAAAAAGAAGTTTCTACCCCTCCCTTGTGATTACGTGAGTGAACTGGAAAATGGGAATGCTGAAAGCTCAGTAACAAAAAGGAAATTAAGAAAAGATGCTAAAATTGCAAGAAAAAAGTCAAAAAGTCACAAAATAATCTCATAATTTTCAAACATTTGGACTGGTAACACTGGAGAATGCTTCATCATCAGCAAGTGCTGTTGCAATCATGTAGCTCAGCACAGGCAAAAAAGCTGATTTATCTGATGAAAACATGCCCTTGCAATCTCAGTAAATTAAAGTTGCAAAAATCCCAAGAAGATTCTCCTTGCCTGCATTGGTGTAACTAGACCAGTCAGCAAAATTGGATTGTATGAGTGCAGGAAAGGCCCGAGAATGAATTATCTGTAGATGCTTGCTCTACAGGTAATCTTTAGAAGCAAAAACTTGGTACATTTGTGCAAAATGTTGTTCTGCATGGAAGTAAGTGTAGATAAACACCTCCGCAATTTTTTAGATAATTTAACTCTTATGGTAATGGAAGGAAGTCTATAGTTTACTCTAAAGTAGATGCATCATATCCTTCAGCCAAATACACGTTATTTGCTGAACTTGGGAAGCCAGCAAGCAATTAGCTCATTTTGACTGCTAGCCTAGTTTTTTCCTTTCACTCCTCCTTTTCCCTATATCCTCCCCCAACCTTGCCTTTTTTTTTTGTATATATGTGTGTGTGTGGTTTTTTTGAGTTGTTTTTTTAATACTTAATTTCCCAGGGGCTTTTTTCTGCTCAAGGGACAGTTGAGTTATTCTCCTAACTGATAGGACATCAGCTGCAGAGCTTTTGTGAGAAACAATTGTTTAGCCTCTTCACCGGCAACCTCCGTTGTTTGGGAAGAGGTTGCAAAGTCATGGGAAAGGCTGCAGTGTGACTCCTTCTTGGGCCTGTTTCACTGAATCCAGTATGTCCATGTTTATAAGTTGCAGGAAAACAGCTGCTCCTGACACATGATGAATTTGGACAAAATGTCCCCAATCCACAAGCCTGTTCGGTTTGACTGTGCAGTCACAGCTTGTCATATCCACACTGGCAAAAAACAAAACAAAATAAAACAAAAAACAAACTGTCTCAGCGGATGGAGCCTGTTCTAAAAACATTTTGCAGAGTGAGGAGGAAGATACTTTCTCACAGTTTCCTACTGAAGAAAGGTCTCATTAAACTCCCACTAATATGAATAAGAGCCTTTTCACTATATTCAGTGGGATTTGGATCAGGCCCTCACTTCAACAGCTTTATTGTCTACCAAGAAAACCTTTTGTCCTCACCTCTCTCTGATATGCAAAGAGGACTCTAATTACGGAGGAACTAATACTGTTTTGCTGTGCAACGGCTTGCAAAGGGGTCATAGCATCATGAAGCACTGCTCTGCTGTCACTGACTTCTTAGAAAATCAGAATTCCCAGGATAAATGGTAATACAGAAGCAACAGACATAACTAAATCTGTAACCAAGCACTTGTGTAGTGGTTGCTCATTTTTGTATCTTGAGTGAAGGACTCATCATGTACAGTCCTTTAAAGCCTCCTAGAGAACTCTGGGTTAGAGGCATGCAAGAAGCTGGGGACCAGGAAAGCAATTTCACAAATCATTACGATTGCACTGAGGAGATACTGGCAGGGCAAGGATTAAGGTTAAGGACCAACACCCTCTTTATAACTGGCACAAAGTACTCCAGGTATTTAGCTCGCATAGGGGCCTGCTGGAGTTTGCTTTCCAGCAGCAGACAGAAAATGAAAGGATGAGCTGTGCTGGAAGTCTAATTTAGAGTATGAACTTGCTTGGGTAGTGAAAAAATCTTCGCATTTCTTTAGGTACAATCAGTGTCTTCTCACGAAGACACACGAAAGAGAAACTGGTACTTTTTACAACTAAACTTCATCTGAAATAGGTCAATCAAAATCAGAATGTTTTCACAAACAAAGAGAACATAAACAAGCCTGAACACCATGCAGCCAGTTCTGAGTAACAGATCGTTCCTCACCTGAAGAGTTCTAAAGTAACAGCAAATATAAACAACACCACCACAACAATTATCACCACAGATATCTTTGGGGATAAATTACCCAAAGCAGGGTACCTAAAGCACTTTAGGTACTTCAGAGTACCTAAAGCACTCTTGGAAGCAGGTTTCTCTACCAGTGTTTTGGAAGGCTGGAATCAACCCAGAGCCTCTTGGTGCTTGGAAAGTTTTGACAGCAACAACTGTGTCATTTCAAAAGTTTGCACGTTAAGCTTAAGAAATATTTTTCTGAACTTCTGTGTAACTCATTCTTTCCTCCCCAGAAATATAGCTATATTTTGAAAAACAGATCTGGCTATAAAAGGCACTAACCATCCTGCAGGAAATTCCAAGTGTTCAAGATTTTATTACATTCCAAATTGGAACAACACCTTAAAGCTCAGAAGTTAATGAGAACGGGAATATTCTGATTTGGGAACACACTACCAGAGCCAGGCCTCTCCATCTACCAACACAACTCATGGGGAAAGGGACACAGCCAGCTGACTGCGGGTGGGGAGGATGGAAATCTGGATCAGGACTCACAAAGGAAAGCCTTGTTTGGAGCCAGGAGGACACCCCGGGCAGCTGAGGGATTCAGGAAAGCCAGGAAGCCTGCAGGCCAATGGTGCATGGAGACTGGGGAGCTATGGTGCCCACACATTCTGCCAGACAAGCTGCTGAGGGTCTGTGAGCTTGAGGCCATCCAGGCCACTGTAAGCTTTTTGCCTGGGAGAAGGCCCTCCTGGCATGCCCGCACCACCGGCCAGGCACCAGGCAGAAGACACATCCTGCCTGGTAGGTAGAACAGGCTAGAGGTGTGCCTTTCTAGCTGTGCATCAGAATTTAGTCAGGATCCTCTTGTTCTTCAGAGGTCCAAACTTTCCAGCAGAAAAGGTGTCCCACTAGAGCATCTGCTGAAAAGTCTTTACCTCTGAAGGAAAAAGAAAACTCTTTATTAAAACACAAAGCCATCAAACGATTGCTGTCTGGCAGGAATTGCTCTCAAGTTTCGGATAGCACTCAGTTCTTGGCCTACGGACATCATCCAGAAATGAATACAAATTAGTAACCAAGTACTGGCAGTATAAATCTAAAAAGTCAAACAAAACTGTGGCTCAAATGTTAGAGACATTGTAAAGCAGCACTGTTGCTTTTTGCTGCTTTGAGATCTTAGTTTTACATTACTGGCAACTTGAAGTGTTCCAAGATCTTGAGCTGGGCTCTCCAAAAAAAATTTTGACTAAAAATCAGAACAGTTTAAAAAACAACATTTGGCCTCCATTTTGTTTGCCTTCTAATTTTGGAACTTGTAGTGCTTGTGGTTTCAGATTTTGCCTGGAAATACAAGAGCTGGAAGTTTACATTTTGAAGAAATGAAAGCTGGCATTTTTGTCATCACATGACTCCAAGAGCTAGGGCTTGAGGGAAAAACATAAAACATTGTCAGAGTTTCTACCAAAATTGTGAGATTAGCAGCATCAGTTTTATCACAATTTAGGCTGCAAGGTTGACCTACTTTATCAACAGTGCCCTACTGAATACGAATTGCTTTATGAATTTTAACAACCATATTTCATTTTAAATATAGTTCAATTAAAGTGACATTTGTCACTGAACTTCAAAGCAAACTATTTAATCGCCAACCTAGGCTAGACTTACTCTCTGAGCAAGTGTAAAGTGTAAACTGCACCACATCGCAACACTTTTATCTCAGAGGTACCCCTCAAGGTACACCAACAAGCACGCCCGTTGCCTGCACTCCCATTGCCTGCACAGGAGAGTGTCTCAGTGTCATAAAAAGGGACCATCTAGCCTTCAAGTTGCTTTCACTCTCAGCCCACCTGATGGGACAGCTACACAGCCCCAGACTTCACCATGTTCTAAAGCAATGACACCAGAAAGTAGATGGTGTCTGCACAAAAGAAGATGAGGAGGTCACTGTGACAGTTCTCCTGAGGCCTGGGAGGAAAAAACTAGATTTAGTCCAAGGACTTGCTGAACTGTACTTGGTGTCTGCGTGCTCCTTCCTCAGCCTGTTCTACAGCTGCAGATCACTATGGAGCTGTTCTGAAACACAACCTGAGATCTTCGGGGCTGTTGATGCATGAGAGTTAACAGGACCGAATGTACATTCCCATTTCACTTCTGTTAAAATAGCAAGACCAAAGTGTGCAGGGGAGAAGACCCTGAATACTCAGCAGGCAGAAACTGTTAAAGCAAAAACCTCTTCCAGACACATACACATGAAGATTAAATGGAACAGAAAGCAGTGTGCATTGGAGGATGCATTCCACAGTGGCATAAAATAAGATGGGGGGAGCTTTAGTTAATTATTCAGAGAAACTCAAACCTCTTCATAAATTAGGTCTAGAACAGACTGAAAAGCAGAAAAAAATATATTATGACCATTTCCCAAAACACGAATTCCTGTATAGATCATATATTAGCATTTTGAGGTTATACAGATTCTTAAATTTAATCTAATCTGCAACTTTTCTCCACTTTAGCATTATCTCTTTACTTAACTATCTATATGAAGACAAGCTGGTTGTCTTCTGCATTAGTGACACCTCCTCTCAGTTAATACAGAAGAGATGGACTTGAAAAAGACAAAGTCAATTAGACACTCATGTGCTAGGTACATTTTTCTAAACTCAAGTAGCTAACGCATCTTTCTTCAGCATCACAGAAGTGGCCGGTGTCATTGAGCTGTAGGTACACTCAGCATTTGCAGTCCTCTGAGGAGGAGAGGAAGGTTGCAGTCTCTCCTTGCTTATGTATTGTATGTGTGTCGGTGATTGTATGCTGTGGTAAGGAGAAAGGGAACTGTTTTCAAGTTAGCATACTTAAGAGAAAGGAGTCATAAATCATGGGGTCAGTTAGGTTGTGCTTTTTTTTAACCCTAGAGTATTATGTTTTCAATACAATATTTCAATAGCTTTTTTCTGTGTAATAATTTATCTGGAATTATGGCACCTCTTACAAGCTTAGAAAAAATTGGCTCAAGTAAAACGAATCCTTTGTCATAAATAGGTTGTGTTTGTAACTGCAGCCTAATCATTCAATTGCACATAAGTCAAATAGTAATCCAGACTTCATAGGAGTATTTTCTTGTCAATAAATCTAATGCTATTTAAAAACTCCGGGCCAATGTGACAGAAGCCTGTTAGATTAATTAGCGCAAGGTCAGAAAAGCTGAACTTACAGCTACATTCATGTTACAGTTTCGTTCCACCTACCATAACCTTACTGTAAATTCACAGACCGTTTTATACATGGGCATGTTAGAGTGACTTTATCGCCTCTATTTACATACAAAGAGAGATTTCTTCAGGAGTTGTTTCTTCTCTCTGACAACAGTCAATTAAGTATACATCTGAGAAGAAATGTTTTTCTTTGTATTCATTGTTAATATGTTTTAAGTTAATATATTTTTAAGTGTTCCGATCAGTGACTTCACAGTAGTTGGACTGCAACCAGGGTTCGTGAGACTACACATCCATACAGACCACAGAACTGTCAAGAGGCAGGCAAGATAATCAAAATTTCACCATAAATTGGTCATCTCTGTGGGAATGAGAGGACAGTGTTGTCTCTCTGCCTGTTCAATTCTTGACCTTTATCATGTGACCATCCAAAAGGAGGGTGCCCCAAATCTGATAGGTTTTGTGTGAAGTGGACCCTGGAGGTGAAATTCTGACCTTGGCAGGGTCCGTATTTCATCTGAAATCCCTTGAGACAGGCCTCCAAATCATTTCTTAGGCTTGCAGCCTGTATCAGATGGCAGCTAGCTGACTTTCATTTACTACTGACTTAGGCCAAACGTGGACCAGGGATAAAGAGATGAAAGGCTTTATATCTCATTATCAATAATCAGTGTTCTCCACTACCCTAAAAACAACATACTTCATTCTTATCTACAAGGTCTTAAAACTTAAAAGGGTTAGGGTCAAATTATGTTACTTCAATTTATTTTTATTCACTGCTTATAAAACAACTTCCTCTCTCATTGCCATATCTAAATGCTAAAAACATACTTTCCTTGCTATTGCAGAGGTTCTACTATTGTTTTGCTTTAAAGTCTTATTAAAGACACAGCAACAAATAAAAATACCTCCCACACAAATTTAAAGAAGAAAAAGAATACAGAGGTTGAGGTCAAGTCAGCCCTTACCAATCTCAAAGTTATTTACAGCAAATCACATCTTCTATGTAAGTTGCCTTATAACAGGGAGGTGGACCTTCCCCAGAAGTTTTTCATAGTTGCACAAGTCCTGATACTGACAGAGTATCTTCTGAAATGACAAAGCCAATTTTTCTTCTAGTGTGAAGCCATACAACTCCTCTAATTCTTAGACCAGTTATGGTTGTGGCCCATATCTTTAGGCAACTAATTTGGAAACATTACAGAGAAGCTTTAGAAAGAAAATTCTGTAGTTACTGAGCATCCATTTCCACAGTGACTGGCAATGATCTATACAGAATTGGATACTTAAACAGCCAGAGATTTTACCATGATTCTGCATATCTGTAAAATGTCAAACCCCTCCTTTGTTATGCAATGAAAACCTTCCAGGGCAAACTGATGTGCATTATTTACAAAACAGGGGCATGCATATATACAAAAGGAAGAAAAATAATGAAATACACTCAGTGGCATGAAAAGAAACTTCTGAAAATAATAAATAAAGTTTACTGGTCATGCTGGATTAACAACTTTTTTCTGTTACTAGGAGTAGAGCTTTTTTTTCTACTACTGAGAGTAAACCTGTAGACACCTAGAACCTACATATTTGCTTTCCTGAATCTAACCAACCTTTTGACCAGTTTCTCATTCAGACAATACTTCACCCAAAGCACTGAAAACTTCCAGACTTTCAACACCTGGGCAGAGGGAAGTACAGATATTTGATTACCAATCACTGAAGAGAGCTGCTCTGCAAAATCTCAAAAATCAACTTGAAGGAAATCCATTGCAATCCAATTCTTTCTGGCAATGTTTTTGCTACTCCTAATCTACAGCTGCAAGAGGATTTGGTCCTGCAAACCCTTGCTGACATGACCAGCTTCTCTCACACCTGCTTCCTGAGCCTCTAGGAGCAACGTTAATCATACAAGACCTTCCAGAAACTAACCTTTTTTGTTTAATGACAGGTAACATCCTCATGCGTTTCCATAAATGAGATGTAAGCCAACTACAGAGATCTTAAAGGAATTATGACAATAATGGCTGAGGGGAAGCATGGGGAAAAGGAAAGGAGAAAAGAGAGAAAACAGGGGCACGGGTGGAGATGCAGTCTCTGACCTGGATCTGCTGCTGAAGAAGGTTAATTTTGTGTTGCTGCTGCAGGAGCTGCTGCTGTTGTCTTGCAATCTGTGAAGAAAATGCACAGAAGAAATGTGAGATACATATCATCATTCCTGGAGTCAGCACATAAGAAGTTTCCACCCTGTTTCATTCTTTAAACTCCTCTATTAAGCTAAGAAACCTTCAAATGCGGGTGGCTGCAGCCTGGACTGCAGCTGAAGCAAGGAGCTCATGTTCAGGAGCAGTTCACAGCTAATACTAGTGTGAAAAGGAATCTTATGGAAAATGCTGTGCTGGATATTAAGAGGACTGGTGCAAAAATCTCTCCTTTCTCATTATCTGAAATGGCACTACTAAATCCTCAAAAAGTGAGTGCTCATTTGTTCCAACTTGCTGGAGGAAGAACAATACTGGCAGAGAAGCTGGAAAATAGTAGGAGAAGGCAGGAAAGGCAAATAAGTAGTATTGACAGTAATATTCTTTTAATGTTTAGCACCACCTATTCAAAAACTAAAAAAAAAATAAAAATTAAAAAATCTGACACCCAGAAGAAAGTTATTTGCATGCATATTTCCTTGATACAGAAACAGACACAAAGAGACTGGAGCTGGGTTTGGGAAAATCACTGACTCTTCAACTTGTCTGTCAGCTCATAGCTCAGCACTGAAACTGATGTACGGAAGTTGATGGAGTAGTTCTAAGTTTCCTCTCAAACTCATGCGTGTTTTCCGTAAGGACTTCCAACCTCCCTCTCCATTGACCAAATGATTGGGAGCCTAACTCTAGACACATTTTACATATGGTAAAGGAAAAAGCAGACAGTAATGGAACCAAATTAGAGCCCTCAGAGGAGATAACCCATTACATACTTCAAACTGAAAAAGCAAACTTGAAAAAATTTCCTTTGAGTTGTCACAAAAGCTCTGCTCTCATGAATAGCTAGCACAGCAGTACAAACACGAGAAGGAGTATTGCTCTTCCCCTGTGGTATGTGTACACATCTCAGGGTCAGATGGGAACTTGTACATACTTCACGGGAGGAATTTTGTGCATTCTTCCTCTTAGGTATTTTCTTTCATTTCTATTATTGAACTATTAGCATAAGAAACAATCACTCATCGTTAACTCCACATCTAAAAGATTAAATAACTGTATTCTTTCTAGAGCCTCTTTTAAAGAAACAAAACTAATTTTAACAAATACATTTTTTTAAAGTTTAATTTCTATATAACAAAAATTACACACAATTTCTTAATTTAAAATAAATTCTTGCTAACCTAATAATAATAATCCTACAGGATTTCTTACTGCCTTTTTCCATTCCCTCTCTTTTCTTTCTCACTTTCCAACTGTTCAGCCACCCTGTAGCAGTAGTGACTTTAAAAGGTAAGACAAAAGGTAAGAAATAGCTCCTGCAGGATGTCTTCTCATGGAAGAATCTTGACAATTCCACCTCACACATTCATCTACCTTCTCTACATAAAAAACAGTGTGACACAAATGCTCTAGTTCAATAGGTAAGCCACTTCTCCTGTTCTCCCTATGTGGGATTTCAGGTGTGAGTCCAAAATAAGCAATATTAATAAGCAAAACCAGGGAAAACCAAGGCTAAAATGTCTGAAGATGCCAGCAGTGGTTCAGAATCTTAACACTTGTTTGGTACAATATAAACATTGAAGTATGACAATTATGACAGATTTCAAAGAATTCTGTGAGTTTCATAAAATTTCCATAGCTGTAATTCTATGATATATACTTAAACATCATTACATGCTGAAATAAATGGTCAGGCAGACCAAAACATTTTTACATAAGAGGCATCTGATAGACTCCTGACAAGATTTTAAATCAGCTGTCTAAGTATTCTCTGCTCATGTTCAGGTCCAGAAATGTACATTCATTTCTGTTAAAACCTGCAGAGAGCAAATATGTTAGAAAAGTTGCATTCTTGCATAAAATATCATGTGCCCATGTGCGCATGTTGGAACAGTTCATGTGTGAAAACATGTTTGCATTTTCAGTAGAGGGCATGTTTGCATGAGCTGAAAATCAAGCCTCTCAAATAGAAGTCACACTTGTTCACTGACTTTACATTCTTCTCCCCCACTTTTTTGCACAGGTGGCAAAACCAACCTTTTTCACTTGTCATATGACAATCCAAAGGCGGCATTTTGTTCCTTTTATATCTATTTAGCGTCACTCAATTCAAGCAGCATCAGATTGAGGAGGGCTGAATTTGTATGCTTATTTACACTTAATTCTTTTAAACACACCGTTGGAGGAGAGTACCTCCAAACTGGAAGGTGCATCTTTAAAAACACAAAGAGCACTATTTTATATACTGTAAATTAAAGCACTGTAACAGAATTATTTTTTTTTCAAATTCAAATTTCTTCACCTAAAAAAAAATGGAAAAAAAATTGTGTGGAACAAAAAAAAAATAGTTGAGAAGTATCAACCCTAAAAGAAAAGCTACTAGAAAGTCCTCCTAGAAAATTATTTAAGCTGAAAGCCACTATAATAATCACTCACCTGTTCTTGTTGCTGCTTAGCCAGCTCCATTTGCTGGCGTTGCTTCTCGATCTGTGATGCAGCCAGTTTCTTCTGTTCATCATGAGCTGCTAGCAGCTGTTCTCGCAAACTGGTCAGCTGATTGATCATACCCATGAGCTGCCTTTCTTTCTCAGCGAGGCTTTCTGGAGTCCCTAGACATCATACGGTGGAAGGAAAAAAAAATTAGGTAAAGAGAAGAGAGGAAGTTCAGAGCTAGCCAGGTTTTTATTTTGCAGCTTTACTGTAAGCAAAGTTTTAGTAGATCAAAGAGCAGTAGCATATTGCAATTTACTGCACATTAAGACCTGTCCCTCTACATGAAAATGAGTCATGGAGAATAATTCTGTACAGAGGCTTTGATCTGGTGCCCCTCTTCAATGTTTCCCTGCCCATTGCTTTTTTATCAGATTAACAGGGGACAAAATATTGCCTGTTTCGAAAGGGTTTCAAATTTTAAACATTGTTTACATTTTGTGGTGATCATAATCAACACTTCCAGGTTTGAAAGACAATTACATTTTTGTCAGAAACTTATAACAAAGATAAATCAATGCTTTGACACTTACAGAAACAGTAAGGTGTGCACGAACATCCCTCTATAATCAGGGGAAGCAGAGCAGTCTCCTGGGTGCTGGATACCTCTCCAATTCCCCACGCCCAGCTTTTTCTCACCGTTACCAGCACAACACACACCAGCTGTCAGGGCACTCCCTGTTCTATCATCTACAGCTGCCCCGATTAGGATGAAATTATATAGTATTTAAATTGTCAATAACTATTATGGTGGCTGCTGCTGCCACTGATGAGTATTTTCAAAGGAAAAAGTCTTGCATAAACACATCAGAAAAACTGAGTTAAACGCAACTCACCGTCTCCCTCATTTGTACTGTTATTAGATGTTTTTTACAGGACAGTTCAGCAGACACAGACAGAGGAACTGACTACCTCGCTCTCATAATCATTCTGTAAAAATTCTCCTTCTACCCAGAAGGACAGTGGTTATAAGGGAAGGGAGGAAAAAAATTCAAGAAAAATCAAAAGCTATGAATCATACACTAAAACAAAAAATGGCACTATTAATATATCCAGTATCATTTGACTTTGAATTTAAAAGACCAGAAAATATGTGTAGCAGCTAATCCACAGATAACTCCAATACCACCACACCCTCTCACATGAATCAGATCCTATGAAACCCTTTCTCAAAAAAGCTTTAGGGAGGATTAAGGCTATCATTGTGTATGCCTCCTCTGAAAACAGCCTGCTTCTGGGACAACTCTGCCACACAAACCTTTCTCAAACACAGGAAGTGTTCTTCTGCCAATGTCACCAGTGCTCTCCAAGAGGGAAAAAAAAGGAAGAAAAATTGGCGACTATCCTAAACATGTTCCTAGCCAACTATCAGTCAAACATGGAAAAGAGCTACTGGTAATAGCTCATTTAGTCTACCCCCCTGCCAGTGCAGGAATGTTCCCTACAATATATTTACTACAGCTTTCTAGATGGGATTGAAATGTCTGAAACGGTGAATCATCTACTGCTTTCTTTGGAAGGCTGTACCGCAGCCTTAGAGGTGTCACTGTTAGGGCTTTTTGCTTAATACTTAGTTTAATTTACATTCACTTAATTTCAGCCTTGTGCTCCCAAGCAACATCCCATTTGCTAGGTTAGCCAAGTCCAAGCCTTTAAATGCATTTGCTGTGGGAAAACACAAAAGATCAACATTTTCATATAAAGGAAATGTAACTTGATTAATATCGAGACGCTAGAGATTTCAGTGAAAATATTCTCAACATGTAACAAAGAACTACAGTAGAATATTCTCAGATACAGTTTCCAAAAAAACTGTGGTACAAGCTGGAAACTTGAGAAACACACTGAAACAGAAACCACAGGACTTTAAACCTTTTCTGTGAAAAGCTGTGAGAGAGAATGGAAGCCAGCGCTAAAATACTAACACTGCTGAAGAAAACACTTCTAACTTATGTTTTTTATTTCGAACACTGGAGACGGGGAACTGCTACAAGCAATGCATTTGCCACCTGGCCATACAATTAATCACAAATGTCTACTGCCACTCTTCCATCCTTCATTTGTTTTTCCCTAGCAAAAATGGTACAGCGTTTCCAAGTGGCATAGAAGAACTATTCTAGAAGGCAGCCCCTTCTGTGCCCTATCTGTGGCTAGCACGTGGCTTTACCGCAATGCTCATCTAATGAAGACTGTCAGTATACTGAGACTGGCAGCATAACATACTGGGCACACTGAAACCTCTGAAAACCAAGTATTTTAATTATTTATTCAGCAGATATTTTATTCCAAACTTGGTTGGCGTGCAAAAGAGAGAGAGGGAGAAAGACCTAGAGAGAGAAGGAATACACAGGATTGGCTTAGTCCTAAAGTCAGGGTAAGCAAAAAGAAATCACTGTCAAATGAGCTGTTTGACAGATACATTGACACACATCAAAGGTCTTCAGCCACTACTGGTTCATCAGTGTATTTTTGAGCTCCTACAGTAGCTTTCAGTTGGGAATCAAAAAGCATTTTGTAAAGTTAAATTAATCCCCACCACACCTCTGAAAGGTGGAAAAATGTTTCCATATGTGTAAACTGACAGACAGAGGGGTCACAGAGTTAGTTACCGACATCGGCAGAAAAAGAAACGTTGATACCCAGCCCTATCCAGAGCTCAGGCTGTGCTTCCCAAGAGAGACAAATGCTTCATGTGCCACCACCCTGACTGCCACACAAAACAACTCCACAGCCTGCTACAGTTTCTTCTTTAATCTGATTTACCTAGAGAGAAGCAAAAACCTTCTTCCCTAGGAAAACAGCAGCTTTATTTGAATTGCCAGAACAAGAGGAAAGTCTGGATGAACAAAGAGCAAGACATCAGGGCAATGAAGTGCCGGTACAGACACCGGAGCTGCTGGCACACCACTGCCATGCAGCTGGGGACAAATCCACCAAACTCAATCTCTTCATTATTCCTCGTTTTTTAAAGAGATGCCAAAAGGGGGTGCTTTATGTACTAGCTTAGTAAGTATAGTACATAATTCCTTTGGTTTATAAACTTGAGTGGAAGTAGTCTGACAAAAAGGAAACTGCCTTGCATTATATTTCTTGAGCTATTTTCATTTGCTAATAAACCAAAAGGTTCTTTTGTTGGAGAATACTTTCTGAAAAACATGGCTTAGTAGGCATTTTATTTTCACGTAATTAGCCTATCCTTACAATAACTTCAATAATAATTATAAAATCAATTTGTTAAGGTATAATTCCTTGTAAAATAAGTACTCAGCCATACTCTCAAATGACCTGCACAAAACCAGAGGCAAGAGAGATCAGATCACAGAGTCACAGAATGCTTTGGGTTGGAAGGGACCTTTAGAGGTTATCCAGTCAAAACCCGTGCAGTGAGCAGGGACAACCGCAACTAGATCTGGTTGCTCAGAGCCTTGTCCAACCTGACCTTGAATGTTTCCAGGGATGGGGCCTCTGCCAACTCTGCAAACGGTTCCAGTGTTTCACCACCCTCACTGTAAAAAAAAAAGTCTTACTTACATCCAGTCTAAATCTACTCTCCCTTAGTTTAAAATCACTACTCCTTGTCCTCTCACAAGAGGCCTTGCTAAAAAGATTGTGCCCATCTTATAGGCCCCCTTTAAGAAATGCAGCAATAATGTCTCCCCGCAGCCTTCTCTTGTCCAGGCTGAACAACCCCAACTCTCTCAGGCTGTCCTCACAGGAGAGGTGCTCCAGCCATTGGATCATTTTTGTGACCATCCTCTGGATCTGCTCCAACAGGTCCATCTCCTTCTTGTACTGAGGGCTTCAGAGCTGGATGCAGTACTCCAAGTGAGGTCTCACCAGAGTGGAGTAGAAGGGCAGAATCACCTTCCTTGACCTGCTGGCCACACTTCTTTTGATGCAGCCCAGGATACACTTGGCCTTCTATCTCGATCATAATGTAAAGTGTTTGCAATTAGTTTAAATTTGATGTTTTTTATGTTAGTCTTATTACCTAGCACATCTTTTCTATAATTTCTTTTGTAGAAATGGCCAACAAAACTGCCATTTCACAGCTGCCATTCATAAATTACTTAGTTTGCAAAACAAACGAAAGCCAAACGATACTTTATGTTATTTATGCAACGGTGGGCTGAGGGCAACAGCTTGGTCACTGTCTAAGTACATTCAGTGATAGGAATTTTTTCTGGTGTATTAAAATGCAGTGCAAGTTTAGAGCACCAGTTGTCATTTTTGTATCCCTTTCCAGATACTGTAGACTGTGGGTAGGCAAGGATAGTAGACTTCTGTCCTATCACCACTATTTCCTTTCTGTTAATCCACATGAGATCTAAACCTTTATCATCACATGAAGTGTCTTGGCAGCTACGGGATCTCCATTTCAAGAATTCTTAGCTTACAGGGCAAAACATGTTAGTATTTTAAGTAACTGCACCACCAACTGCATAAAGACAGTTGCTTAAACCATGCGACTTCAGAATTAATGAAGTATCCCTATAGCTGCTAACACTGCTAGAACTTGGGAGGTGGTGCAAAACTCAGTGAGGATAAGCCACCAGCCCCGGGGAGCTACCTTCAGCTGCTTTGTTATTAAACTCACTTAGACCTGCTCCAAGTAGAGAGCTGGGAATGGTCTGGGATGAACTGGCATGGGTTCTACATGTGGTATATATGCAGTTGTAGTGCTTTCACTCTAGCCATGCAGTGTGGATGGGAGAAAAAACAAGTGCCCATTATTGCAGTGTACAACTTGACAGCAAGCTAGATCCACTTCACAGGAGTATTGAGTGAGGATACAGAGTGACTTATGCCAATGACTGCCTCAAAAATTACTCTTAATTACCATCAGATCCACAACAAATAGATATTGCACATTTTATGTTTAACAAAGCTTTTAACTACCAGACCACCTGCCTTTCAGGAGACTGCTGTAGGTGCTCACACTGTTCTCTCTGTACTTTATCACTGCAAAGGCAAAATGTGGATTTTTGACAACTTATCAAAACAACTCAGGCAAAAGAGCATCTAAGTATACATTACAGGTTGATACAGCGAATGGCCCAAGAAAAGATGCTTTCCAGCTGCTTCAGCTTATTCTCTATCACCACAGAAAGAGATTCGGAAAGAAAAAAAACCCCATGTTTGTGGATGCAACACCCACAGCAGATGGCAATGAAAGAAGACTCAAATTAGTGGCATTCTGTAACGCCAAACCTAAACTTCATCTCAAATCAACACTATCCATAATAGTGTTTAAGTAGTAAAAGAAATTTACTCAAATGTGAAATAAACTATTACACATTCTTAGTTCTGATTCACAGTCTCAGACTGGCAGTGACAGTAACATTTTAATAAACATTAGAATGAAGACACCAATATGACCAAATGACACACTTAAAGTGAGAAAACGAACAGGAAAAACCTTGGCATATCCACCCAAAACAGAATCCTAGCAAAAAAAAAGGCAGAGAAACTGCTTTTGCAATCAAAACAGTAAATACTTTATTATAATTTATTAGACAGAATGAGAATGTAAATGAGAAATTAGGAAAGCCAATATTTTCTTTAACAGGCATTTTAAGCTTTTGCTGCAAATGCTCAAGTGATGAGAACATTTGCTTGCAGCCAGCCTACGGATCTGCTCGCAGACGCGCAGCATCCAGCGTATTCTGCAAGGGGCAGAGATGCGGCAAGGCTCTCCCCGATCCCTTTGACAAGTCTCAATTAAACTGCTCAGGATGTTATCAATCAGGGGTGCTCACGTGCATGCTCATGCACACCCATACAGACAGTGAAATTTATCCCCCGAGTCAGTTCACTATCAAAGTAATTATGTGAATAGCTTTTGAACTGTCAGCATCTGTCTTTCAAAGAAAAATCAAAGAAAATGTGCGAGTACAAAGCCTGGAAGACACAATAATATTGTATTACATTCATATCATTATCTATGGTTACAAAAGAAAAAAAATATCCTCCTGTATCTACAAAGCTTTGTAGGGGGGAAAAATTAAATTGAAATAAGAATATTTTGAAGTACCATGTATTCAAATAACATTAAGATGTCTAATAATAATTAGAGCATGCAATATAGAGCATTTTTAAATTTCAAAACATTAGCTAACTGATCTTCTTAAAGAATGTGAGCAGGTAGGAAGGTAGTGGTATGCATTAGTTTCATATATGAGAAAACTGAGGTGTGAAATTTTTAGAAACTTGCCTAAAGGAATTCTTAACTTTAGACACTGTGAGCTCTTTTATTGCTGGCACCGCTAGAGCCACTAGTAGAACTGTATCTGCAGGGCCAAGAACTTCCCCATTGACTTTAACAGGGATACATGTTATTTAAATAATTTAAGTCTTGCTTGACTGGGTCTGATAACAGGTAGGGTTCTAGCTAAAGGAACAAAAGGAACCGTACAATTATTGACACTATCCAACTAACAAAGCGACAGAACCATGCCACAACACAGTTTCTGAGTAACTGTGCCCTGATGTAACAACAGTGTGATGAGGACATAACTACAACCCATGCACCAGCTAAAAACTGAGTCACCTCCAAGCAGTTCCTGCAGTGATGACTTTTTGGTGCCATTTTTAAGCTAGGGATATAACAATTTAGTGCTTTTTTCATTTAAAAATGAAAAAGAGCCAAGAAGGAGGTTTTTCAAACTGAATAGCCTATTAACTAAGCTGTTCTCAGAAGAATTAAACTCCTACTAGCAATGACATTATTACATCCAAAGAATAAATAAAAATATCAACAGGCCATAAAATAACTATTTTTTCTTGAGGGTCTTATTCCAGTTATCTTTTCCTGAGAGTTTCATTCTCATCACATTGTCAACTATTTTTCTTTCCTTGCTCTCCACCCCAGTTTTAACTTTGCCACATTAGAAATCCAAATCCATATGCTTAGTAAGGAAATCAGGAAAGTAAAATAGAGCGGCCACCTAGTCTTCCTATACTTAAAAGCAAACTAATCTTTGTCATGCTCCTCCTGAAAAAATCTATTTAAAACCTGGTAATTTTCAAGAGGAGTATTTTTCCCTTGCTGCACAGACAGCTGTGCTGCTGACGTCACCTGAAGTTGTATATGTGAGGCAATGGGGAGCCGATGTTACGTGCCTTCAGGAAATGTAGTCTGATAAACAGATCTAACTGGCTGAGGTAAGTTCAAAATTTCAACTCTTCTTTCCTCTGTCTTTGAACAGAAATGTCAAATGTTTATGACCAAGCAATGAGTATATGCTTTAAATTATGTACTTGCTGATATGCATTTGTGGGTGGACGTGGGTATGTGTTTGTGCACGTGTGCAAACTCCCTTGATGCTCCCCTAATCAATACTTCAGAGAGTATTTTATTATGGACTCATGTGCAGCTTTTCAGGCCAGTAAATCCTGCAGCTGCCAGGATATAAACATGTAAAAACTGTCATTTTTCATTAAGCATGAAAGCCAACTTTACTACACAATGACTGCCATCACTTACAACTACCTACCTTGCTAAATTAAATTACTTCGTCTGATTGATGTGGGAAGTCAGCACAATAAAAGAAAACTTTCTGACTGCTTTTTAGTCGGCAAGCTACAGCCACCAGAAAAAGCAGCAAGGAAAGAAAAAGCCCAGAATTCAAACAGGTTTGTCTGTACCTGCAGTTTTATGAAATGAATCTTCTCTGTCTGACAAATAAAAGCTCTTTTTAGAACACCAAGCTAGAAGGAAGTTATTTATTTCAGCATACAGTCATAATCTTTAGGTTTCAGTGGAAGACTTTGCAAAGTGAATAAAAACAAATTATGAACAATTACCATCTTTTGCCATTACTACACTCCAGAATTAATATTCAGTGGGGACAAAATCTTAGCCGTCTGCTCTATAACAGACCAACACATTACTATTTCACAACGCTGGAAAGAAGTTGTCAGTGAGTATTCTTTATTTGCTGTCAGAAAAAGTTTTGGTACAGTAGACTGCAAACAAAGCTTGGTATTCAACCAGGTTAGTAACTTACTGTCAAGGTTACAAAAGGAATAGACAACATCTATACTGAGACTATTTGTCAGAGGTTATTCGTTGCTTTACTGTCTAGACAACAAGCTAGAACTAGGCTAGAGAAAAAGCATTTGCTGCTGGAATTTTATGCAGCAGCATGAAAAACAGTTAAAAATATGTACATGTATTTGCTTTATTTTGACAAACTGGTAATTGTAGCTCAGTAACATTCATCTCTATCAGCACTTCTTTCAGGTAATTTGACTACAAAGAAGAACTGGTTTAGGTCCCTTTTGTCATCCAACCCTCTGGACAATTTTTAAATATAGTGGTTTGGCCTCCATATGTTCAAACAAAAGAAAGGCATTGGCATTTGCTACTTTAATTAGTTCTACTTTATTCTATTTTCTCTATTAAGAATCACTTCTTGAAAATAAAAGTTAAATTTTATTTAAATAGAACCTGATTTTTTCTGATCGAATTAAGTATCTTTATGTTAAAAAAAATAAATTCAGAACAGCTCGAATTCACTATTTTTGCAGCTTAGATGCTTTAACTTTAGATGCTGCAACTTCAGATGCTCCAACCCTCCTTCTGCAGATACTACCCTGAACTAACCTCTCATCTAGGGTCAAATAGGAGCAGCTCCATCCAGTCACAATCTCCACTTCAGGCTTTCATTTGGCCTGAAAGAAATTCTGCATTGGTGTGGCTCAACTGGCACTATCTTCTTCTCTGCAGCCTAAGAGTATCACTTCGCATTGTGAGCAACCTCCACTATTTCAGCAGCTGCCAAATTTCCTTTCAAAACCTAGGTCCCTCTGTGAGCCACTGGGCATGTTCCCCCCACTCCACCAGCACTTTTGAAATATTGAGAGAGGACTAAAGCTGTCAGCATTTTGCTACTATTAAAGACGCCCCAACAATAAAGACAGAGAAGATATTAAGTAGGTTGCAATAAATATTGAATTTATCACAGTTACAAGCCGACAACCAGACATATCTTACCTCCTTCACTTACGACTGTCTCACCCTCCTTCTCTCCCCACTCCAAACACAATACTATCCACAAAAATAATGCAAAATGTCCACATCTGACACAAGTTTGCCAACATTTTTCAACCATTAATTTGCAAATGCAAAATTCAAACAGCTCCTAAGAAAGTGTGCAGCTTTCACACATCTCCTGAGGATCTGTGCTTTATTAGTTAGAGGTTTAAACCCAGTGTATTCCCCATGAATAAGCTCTCTCTCCCCTTCCCCCTCCTTCCTCCTGTCCACATCTAAATGCAGAATCCCCAGCTTCCTTGTCTTCAGTTTACAGATTATGCGATCCAAAGTGTCACTCACTGGATTACCGCACATAACCTGAGCACCACCCGAAGCTTACTTGTCTTCAACTTGTCCAGCATTACTTAAATAGAATTATCCGTCACAATCCATATACCGAATCTGCATAGCCCACTTATCTCAAGATTCTGTGTGTCACCTAACAGATTATCCGTTTTAATCCATACATTGAATCTACATAACATATGTCTTTAATTCATGGGCTCTGACGAGCTATAGTATCGCTGAATGGATTATTTCTCTTTATCCATTATTGGCAGTCGTTAAGACTGTTCACTGCATACTCTCTCATGCCCCATCTTCTGAACATATAAGCAAGATTAGAGTCTTCAGCAAACACAGCTCTATCACACATCAAACACAGCTCGATCTAATACCTACACCGATACTTCACATAACTCGGAACTCAGTTTCTCACACAAAACAAATGTCTGTGTTATTATGCATTAAAGATTAGGATTGGTGGGCTAATCTTGCTTTCAATTACACTCACAAATCTGTGGTTACTCTAGTACAGTCTTTGGTGTCACCCAGATTTAAGCGGCTACAACGAAGAGCTGATTTTACCTTAATGATGATCTCTTCCCATGGTGAGTGCAGAAAGCACCTCACATGAGTTCTTTAGGAACTAACCTGTACAATAGAGAAGGATTTTCAAACAACAAAAAAATATCAGGTTCAGGCTTGCCCAGTCTTTTTGAGAGATTCAGGCACAACCACTGTTCACAATGTCTTCGCTTCAACAGAAAACAAACTCAGAAAGATTAGAAACAAGTGTCAGTTTAGGCCTTTTGTTCCACACACCTATTCAAAATTAGCTAAGTGGAGAACTTATAAAATATGTATAATTATTTCTTGACAACTCTCGATAAGCAAGGGATGGACAAGATTAGCAGAAAGGCTTTGTGTACACTGGGGAAGTTTTGAAAAGAGTTCTCATCGTGGTTAAAGCTACCCCACTCACATCAGCACAGGCAAGAGTGCCCCTCACGATGCATCTGCCCATGGGGGGGCCAGCACCATTCCCGAAGTCTGCTCAGAGGAGGCTCAACAGCAGCCAAACAGAATTTTCATGTTTGTTTTCCAAGTATGGGGATGGCCACTGACACTGAAGAGCATAGAAACAAACTTCTTACACCTTTTCCTATCAAGGGTCTATCCTATGTGCTGCATCTGCTGCAGTCAGTAATGCTGCTTTGGTAGAAAACATCCCCTTTTTACCCTGCAATGCACAGGTATCAGGCAGCTATGCTGAAAGCAGAAAGGGGGTATAATTTTCCTTCCTGTAGATGATCAGTTTGAGACCTGAAGTTCTCTCTGCTCCACTGAATCCAATAAACTGCATTATCCATGAATAATCCACAGGCCTTTTGAGCCCTGTTCTTGAATATGATGGATATAAGTAAGTTTGAACAGGCTTTAACCAAATCAATATACAGTTTTACAGCTTTAATTTAAAATATTTCAATTTAACGGCATGTTTTGGGGGTTTTACTACAGACTGACCAATTTTGAACAGCGTAAAAATTCCATGGATTTCAAAACAAAATTTCTTAAGAAATCTCCAGTGCCAAGCTTGTGTTACTTAGTGTCAGACTACCTCTCTAAACAAACAGAGGCATTTGAAGTAAAATTTCTACAGGTACGGAAGGTTCTAGATTTTGCCGCATTTTAAGATTGTTCCCTTTCAATCAAGCCTTGAAATTAAATATTGCATTTCCTTTCCCATTAGTAACTGGACATAAACTGATCCTTCTGTAATCCTGAAGTCTGCAGCTAGACCTCTGCAGATGTTCAGTGATGGTTCTCCCATGTCACAGGCCTGCAGACAAAGAAAGGACGGCTAAAGGTAGCTGCTGCAAGTAACAAAGCAAGTGAGAGAAAAACTGAACACAAAACATACGAGTGTGGTGACTTCCAGCCATTTGCCAACTCCCTTATCTTTAATAAAATATTACTGCTTTCTAACTTAAAAGAAATAACACTAATATAAAATAAAGCCTTCCGCTTCATCTCCCTTTCTTTTAATCTCTCCCAGAGAATAAAACTCAGTGGTAATAACACAGACTTGGGCATTAACAATATGTAGTCTAGTGCTGAGACTTTAGCACATGACATACTAAAACTCCCCCAGATCTAATGAAAAACACAATGAAATTTTGAACAGTTAAATGGAAAAAACTATTCAGTGCATAAGACACTTGGGCAGTACAGCTTTTAGTGCTGTCTGCATTCCAGGCTGTATTAATAAGACACTACTTGTGCAGGGTTTCCAAATACCCCTAATAGAGAAATGAGGAGGAAAAAAAGGCAGCTGCCAAGCCAAATACAGAGAGAAGTTAATTAAAAAATCACAACTGGAAAACTTAATAACTCTCCGTTCCTACAGAAGGACAAAAACATTTCTTAGCATAATATATGTGTGTTTGCACACACATATGTGAATGTAACCCAGCTCAACCTGCACACCTTTCATGTTGCCTCACTAAATACAGCTGCAATACAGCTGAGCCATTGTTTGTCGGCCGCTCATGGCTGGCGGTGCCATGAAAACCACATTCCTGGGCACTAAATAATCGGCCTGCCTGACCCCCCAAGAACCTGTAAGTCAAATTCATTTACCCCCAGAGGGCAACGCTCTATTGTATCCTCCCTCCTTTCCAGCCACCTAGGAACAATGGACAATAATTGCAACTGTCACGGCAGTCAGTAGGAAAAATAAACCAGTGCCTGTTTTCACAGCTTACTGCCAAACCTGATCCAAACACTTAATAACCATGCCCCCGACCATACAGTCATAGTTGCACTAAAAAGCCTCAGATGTGAGGCTTTTGAACAGAGCTGCAGAACAATAACTCGTCTTGTGTTCAAAATATGAAGCTAAAAAACAAAAATTAAAGCAAAGCAAACTCTTCTTTGAGGCTGTGCTGTTGCTCCCCATCCTCCCTCTGGGCGAGAGTGAAAGGACTGTTGAATTTCTTTCGTGCTAGCATATAGCTGCTGCTGCTGCTGCTTTCAAGTTGCACTTGTGAAAGGGAAAAGCAGGAAAGGAGAAAAAAGATTGCCCTCCAACTGAACAAGATCATAGGGACTGGGAACAGACCACCTTCTCTGTGCACTCCACTTTTCAAAGCAGCACTACTGATTCCAAAGGCAGAGCAGGATTGCTGGGATTCCTGAAGGCTCCAGCATGCCAAGAGTTAAAGAGGCTCCAGACCACAGGCAAGAACTGCTGAAATACACACCCAAAAGTGGATATGAAAGTCGCCTGTGTACTTTGGGCCTGAAACATCTTAAAGATTCATCAGTTCGTGGCAGACAAAGATGTTATTTTAAAACAATATGCTTTTAAAAACCAGAACTCGCCGGTAAGCCCAGTGGCTACCCTACCTCTTTACGACCTGTTGCTTTATGCACATGGAGCAAACGTGCTCAATGGGAATAAAGAAGCCAGAATTTGGCCCTCTGTTATAATAAGCCCCCTCTGGGGGCTGAAGCACTATATTCTGTTTTAAAGTTATTCTACATACGCAATGAATATATATTTTTGAATTACAGCCTCTTAGGGAGACGCAAGGGGAAGCAAGTGGCATACTTTCCTACTTGTGTAAGTCAGTGGACTAGTGCAAACTAATGCTGGCGTCTATCAGTGACAAGCTGGAAGGCACATATAATTAAAATAACACTACCTTTGCATACATTAATCGCATGTCCTGTTGTGTTCTTTACTGAATAATGCCCACCTCTTGCGCAGAAGGTCCTTAAACCTGTCAGGCACGAGGTTTGGGAGCCTGCCTGAATGAGTATCTTCAGTATTGGGGAAAACATTAGTAAGCAAACAAACTAAAAATAATGGAGAGAAATGAAATCTAGTTTTCTAAACATCAAATAAGGGTTTAATTTTAATCTCATTCTAGTTTCACATTTCCAAAACAACACTGGCCTGGATTTTGCTACTCCAGATGTACACCGATATAAATAGGAGAAGAATCGGAGTCACTGTTTCTTTTCAGGGTGATAATGGCTGCTCTAAAAACTAACATTTTTGACACACGTGTATTCTGAGTCAATCACAAGCACTGAGGAAGAATTATAAAAATATTAAATTACATGAAAACAAACAACTACAGGTTCCCTAAAATGACCTCACATATATAAAATGGGGAAATATCTTGGCAAAGCAGAAGCTACTGCTGCTGGAGAGTGGTCAAATTTTGTCATTTTCCTTCTGGAGTATGGCTTTAAAAGAACATGTTTTAGTGCACAGATGTTGTACACAGTCTTTTAAAATCTGCACTGGCTAATTTTAGTACCTAGAGGTATCATTACACAAACTTTGCTGGTTTTTTTTTCCCCTACATGCAACTAAAAAAAAAAAATAATAAATCTACATCATCAAAATCTGTCCAGAAATTAACAAGGGCTTTCGATTATCCTCAGATTTCAGAAGCTGAGCTCTGCTATACTCTGATACCACAAAAGCCTGTGTTTGATCTGCAATTTGGCTATTTTTTCCAATCCAGCAACAGGATGTGTCCTCTTATAACACAGAACCATATACGCAACAAAAGCTCCATGTAAGTTGATTCACTTAGGGCAATATACCATTTCATTTATTTATATTATCACAGATGGAGAGAGCATACATTTCATTTAAGCCTCAAATTACAATGTTTCAAGGGGAGGGGATGAGCAGCAAACACAGAAAGTTCCATAAAGCCAGTGAAATCTGTATTTTCATTCCCAATTCACTTTAGCACAGAAATAGCATTACCTTTTATTTCTCCAAAGTTCCCTGATCCCATGGCAAGAAGCTTGTCTTTCCAGTCCTTTGATAGTAGCTTTTCAATACTGGGAGTTTCTGAGTGAAGGGGGGGAAAAAAAATGTAAGCAACTCAACATGACTGTCTCCACAACAGAACTCATTAAAAGTCTATCTGCTAAAAATAAGGCTAACCCTATTCTGGGCCCCAGTTCGTAATGACTTCATCAACAAACTGATAAGAGGGGAAAAAAAAAAAATAATGTGCTTTGTCACCTGCTGTTTTAAAACCATTAGTTTTTACCTCTTGTGGAACAAAGGCCCAATTATTCTGTATGACAACGGGCACATATAAACCTGCAGTTCATTGTTTTTCAATTTGGTGAACAAGTCTCTGCCTATAATGGATGCCTGTCAATTTCTGGGTCATAGTCTGCAGTCAAAAAATAATAATGTTGATAAAATGCAGAGTTAAGAGAGAGAGAGAGAGAGAGAAGCAAAGCATTAGCTCCTAAATCTGCTACATGTAATTATATCCCTCTGAGTGTTTACAATTACATCCACTTTATAATGTGTGTTTAAACATCGTGTAGTGGTAAGCATACTGTAGAAAGATTTTCCAGTAACATGCACATTATAAATAATAATAAAAAGTTTGGGTATGAAAAAAGCTTTAAGAGATTGCAAAATCCAGAGGGAGAAAAGGCATTGCTTAGAATGGAAACCCATTATTTGCTCATTTCAGATTCTATCACTTCTTTTAAAAATAAATTAAAATAAAATAATTTGTTCAGTATTTTCAGGAAAAATGCAGTGAGGTTGTGGATGGGTCTGATATTTATGTCTAACTCTTATATTCTGACCTCTTTTTGTGTCGAATTTTAATGCATAAGTAAATATAAATGCTAATAAAATTCAGAGAACATTAAACTCAATTCCAAACAATGTAATTGTATATTCTTGTCAGCATTTAGATGGGTACACAATTACAATAGCTTTCAATCCCACGATTAGCACTGCATTCAGTTAGAAAATGGAGTGTACTAAAAGATAAGTGTCCCAGTATGCGCCATCTAAATAACAATACCCACACTTATTATCTGGATCTAAGACATATACCGCTATTCTCCACATTTGTGTTTATGTGTATTTGTATTTGTTCAGGCATTTGTTTACCCCCTACCAGGAGCATAAAGGGAGTACAAGTTAACTTATCAAAGGGACCGTCTGGCCTAGAGACCATATAATTATTAGCAACTGGTTAATTTTCCCCAAAGTAAAAACCATTACAAGCAACCTTCATTAACTTGTTTGGCTAATTCTGCCTCCTTTCTTCAAGCCCCAGCCGAAAGCTCCGAGGAAGTGGTGCTGCAGCACCTTGGGGCGGCTCCCCGGGTCCCCCCCCGCCTCACACCCGGCCGGGCCTGGGCGCAGGGAGCTGGGCCTTTTCTCCTGTGTCACACCCGGGGGACTGAGTGAGCCCAAACTGCCGTTAAACCAACCACATGCAGCAAACATTAAGGTATACACAACTACACTGGCCCGGGCACACGGATGCGCTCTCCTTTAAACCTCCCCACCCTTTTCCCCACGGGTACCCGGACGCAGCCCCCCCCGCTCAAACATCCCCATGCCTGCAACTCGCTGAGCGCTGCCAGCGCAGCGACGAGCCGGATCCCATTTACAGCAGAAGAGATTTTTTTCTTTTCTCTTTAACGTTTTTATTCACGTTGCAACTCTTGATCTCCAGTTTTCCCTGTGCCCCTACGCTCTCCGAGCCGCAGACTCTCGCAGGAAGGGTCGCTCCTTGCGCTACCCACGTCCTTGGTCACCCGGAACTGCCCGAAATATAAATTTACTGTTAGAAACCCTAAACATGCCATTAAATCCTAACGAAATCGGGGGGACAAGCTGCAGCGCGACGAACGTCTCCGTGCCGGGGCTGACGCTCCGGAGACGCCGCCACTCTCCAGGCACTCGCACGGCTCCCTCTGAAGTTTGCACCCATGAAGAAAACCTTTTTACCAAACATAACTGAATCTGAATAGCTCAAATAAACGCCGCCGCTTGCTTTTTTTAATTTTTTTTTTTTTCCCTCTCTGGAGAAGCGTGTAAACAGGCCCGAGCAAACGCGGTATTTGCAGGAGAGGGCTGTCAGTCGTTAAAAGCTAACAAACCTTTTTT
>NW_010178043.1:0-23019 GCF_000695765.1 Mesitornis unicolor | reverse complement strand
ATGCGGGCAATAGAAATCCATTGTGAGCTGAACAACAAAGCTCCGAGAGCCTCCAGGCACCAAAACCAAGGCCGTCTTGCTTTTAAGTCTATTGTCAGCAAAGTCCACGACAAAAGCTTCCCCCTCTCCCAAAGCGTAGCTAGACAAAATATTCGCCAGGGACGGCCTGCATCCCTATCCCCTCCCCTACCCTTGGGACTGCTGCTCACCGAGCCATCGCTCGGGGTCGAGCCCCGGTATCACTTTACTGAGAGGACGGGTGGGCTTTGTCAATAAAAATCGGTCGCGATTTAAGCGACACGAGTCGCCAGCCGACAGAGTCGCGCTACAAACGAGTTGTCCCCGCCACCTGCCGTCCCGGGAGAGCCGGGACCAAACCGGCCCGAGAGGAATGAAGGCGTCGGGATGGGCTGTGTATTTCGTAGAGTGAATTTTGCGAGAATGGGAAAAAAAGATCGCAGTAGGAAATCATTATTAGAGATGTGAAAGGCCAAATGGCAAAATCCCAGTAGTAACAATGCATCTGTTCATTAATGTGTGAATGTGAGTAATATGAAAATTTAACGCAATTATAAGCCCCTCAGCAATCCTGATGGCATCAAATAGATTGTGGTGATCTGATCAGCGTTTCCCCTGTTGAAATACTGTATGTTAACTATTTAAAATAGTATTATATAGATTTTTTTCCTTTAGAAAACCCCATGTAATCATATTTAATTCATGTACTAACTTAGTTTCAAACCTCTCTTGACTTCAACTGCAATTTTTACATCAGGCACTTCGACAGAATTTTGATACAGAATCAGCAAATAATTGTCCTTCTGCTAATACTTAAAAAGAACTTTAATTCCGAAAGACAATAGCTTCCCCACCCTTTTAGATTTATCAAAATAAAGAGCTATATTAAATTACAGCTAGTTTAATTCTATTATATACCATGTTAACATATTGTACTTACATAAAATATGCTATTCATATGCTCAACCTATCACATTTCAGTAACTGCTTGTGAAATACATTATGCACCATATCTTGGAAACAAACATTTATTATGTCATTTATGTACTCTATTAAAAAAAGATTTGAAATTTACACATCTTAAATAAAAATAACTGTTTAAAAGGTTACAACTGTAGAGCTTTCATGAATAATACAGAAACAAAGTCATCTTTTGTTCAGCTTTTTTTTTTTTAGACTGCATTGGGAAGATGATGCTTTCAAATTCAGACTAGAAATAAAACACTGTATCTTGTTTGCCAAGCACTCGTTCTCTGGATTTATTAGAAAGTCAGTAAAACTTTGAATGCTTGCACATATAACACGCAGTTTGAAAACAGGGAAAGGTGGCCTGCCCACAGGAACAGCTATTCCTAAAACACTACTCCAACACTTGCCTTCCTCTTGGATTCACCAGAGCAATGTTGCTACTTCCAAAATCTGAACTGTATTGTGACAGATTTTTGATTTGCATCAGGATGACTATGTATCATGATGATCTATATTAGCATTTCCAAAAAGCTATACACAGTGTGCTCTGCCATGTTAAGTATCCTGACTTTTCAGAATGTCTCCTAATTCTGTTTTTGAGAAGAACCCAGGATTAGCCCCACTTATTCTTCTGAGCCCTACTTGAGCTGAGAAGATCTCCCATTACCTATTTGCAGTGTTAGTCCTACTGCACACAGTAAAACAATTCCAAGTCTATCTACAGCACAGTATGAATACATTTCCAAAAGAGTTGTTCACAAGTTTTTTTTGTGAACAGTAATTCGCTAATGTTTGGGAAACATTTTCGTTCCAGAAACACCACCAAAAGTGTTAAGTGTTGTTATAAAAGAGGACTTCAGGGAGGGCACCAAAGAAAAAGACCAAGATTGAAAGAATAACAGGAATACTTAAGTAAGTGTTTGTGAAGAGGAGACTGACTGAATTAATAGAGATACAAATGAATCCACAAAAATTATTTCTGCTCTCTCTGTTCAGCACATTTATCAGTCATTAGCTCTTCCTAGAGATATTTACAGCGCATTTTGTTTTTCTTGTTTCACCCTTGCCTCTGTTGCTTGCATATGCTTCTTCGCATCACTGTGTATGGCAATACCCACTGGTGAATGGCCCTCCGGCTGTGCCAGCCATTGTGGCAGCAGCACATGGGCTCCTCACTGCTCGCCGGCCCCTCTCCCTCCCTCCCTCCCTCCCTCCCTCCCTCCTGTCCCAAGCACCACCGAAGCCGACTCCCTCTTCTGCAACAATGAGACCTGGAGACTGATGCCAGCAGCCAGTAATTCTCACACAGGCCTTCAGCGCAGGGAATTAAGCTGCTTTCTTCGTGGTGTAAGTCCCACGTTAACTCCTCTGATTTGCACGTACAGATGCACACGTGCATCCATCCATGTTGGGCACACATACATATGCTGAATCGCTCTGACAGTACTAGAAAGCAAAGCATCTAAGTTAACATAAAATCGCTTTTTAATCTAACTTTTTGTACTCTAACAAGCATGCCACTGTCCTGTACATGTTCAAATGCATGTTCTGTATTCAATGTTTAAATATTGCTTCATTGACTTACTCGCTTAAAAGACTTAAAAGTTTCCACACTGAGGAAGGAGCATTTTGTTTCCAGGAAGTGGCCAAGGCTACAAAGCTGTAGCAAGAGGCACAATTTTTATCACTGTCTGGTAGACTTCTATTTAATTTAGTTTACTCCCAGAAGTGGCGTGGTTTTTTGGTTGGTTGGTTTGTTTTTTTCAGGCATTGTAACTCCCCTTTGGAGTTACTAATCCTACTCTCAATTCAGTGGCAGCGCAGATGCACATGTACCTGAACCTGCCTCAGCAGCCTTCCAAAAATGCAGTCCCACAGCCCACTATTCCCTTAAGGCCTAACCTCTCCAGTAGCTCTTTTCAGTCCATGCTCCAGGGTCACAGTCCTGGAAATCCACTTATAAAAGCTTAGAATGATCTTCATTGCCAAATCTCTTATTACCTCTTTCTGCTCCTGCTGATTATTTACTAAAAGCAAAACTTCAGTCTCATGCAGCTGCCTGCTTCCAGAGAAAGGAATGCAATTCCGCCATGCTGTAACCAGGTGCCGGACAGGGCTCTCCACATGCAAGGCACTTCCAGAAGAGCCATATTTGAAGAGGAAAGGGGAGAGCAAAGCTCTGACATTATAAAGAATAGACAACTATGACAAAACGGAAGGAGGCTGACATAAGTCAACCACAAGTTAGAGGAACAGTATGAGTCCTGGAGCCTCTCACATGGTGTCTGGGTGCCTGAGCATGGGTGCTCTTCCAAGGAGATGCCCAAAGTGCTCCCTCCTCTGCAATGACTGTGAACAGCTCTTGCCCTGGGATGAAAGAGAACGACGACTCAGAACAAAGTAAGAAAGATGTTTGGCCTCAGCAAGGATGATGACATGAAGTGTAGCAGAGTGGAGAGAAGCCAAGAGTTGCTCCATACCCAGCCAGACCACCAGACATTTCCTGCCAACACATGTCATTCCTAGAGGAAGGAGTATTTGGTCGGCAAAAACGATCATGAATAAACTTCAGCACTGGCTGATATACCTTCCACTACTGGCAAGCACCTTCCTTTATATTATGAAAGAGCTGGCAAATACCCTCCCATCCATTATTCACACTTTTCTTCTGCTACGGTCATAAATACGTTACACCTGTTGGCCACAGTTCCACTCACTATTTCTACAAGCCTCACCTATCGATGTGCCACCCCACTGGCACTATGTTCTGCGTCCATGCACCACAACAAACCCTTTCTGGCTTAAATCAGGAAACAAGATTAAGGGCAGATTTCCACTCTAAAAGAGCAGACAAGCACATCCACAGACGTAAGAAATTTCTCTTTTTATGCACCCCTTCTTTATTAAAAAGGTCTTACCTACACAAAATCAGCAACCATTTTCATAGCAAAGAAAATAAAGCAACTATTATGAAGAAATGGTTGGTATCAGCAGGTTACATAGACATACAGCATCTGCATACACATATGGTTCTCCATCAACAGAATCATGCTTTTAGGGAACTACTTGCAGCTAGGCAAGACATTATGAATCATGAGCAGGCACAACACAGAATGTGTTTAAATTTGGAAATCAAAGACCACACAACATACATTTTTCTCTTGCCTTCCAGGAAGTACTGCAATTTTTCACCAGTCTAAAAGCATTTTAAACTTTTGGAGAAGACATTAGGAAATGCCTCTATAAATGTAAATATTGTTCCAATGTAGGCCATAGTTGCTCAGGTGCTATAAGCAAAAGTACAGTGCTAAGTACAATACTACCTGGGACTATACTTTCTTCTCTAACTGGAAAGAAAGTAGTGTGCTGTTAGGTTCTTCGGTGTTTTCTTTTATACACAAAATGTTTTTGACCCTTGGGCACAAACACACAGAGCCAAATGAAATATTCGAGTTTCGATGAGGTATTAGGAAGCTATGGTGCTCTGGCCAGCACATCATAGCATGACTCTCACTACACCACTCCATCACAACGACTGTGCAGAAAACAGCTGGTCTACATATGTCCATGGGTGGCTTCCAAACCTACTAAAAAGCTCCCTTCTCTGGCAGGGATAAACAGCCTTCCTGGCTCTTGGAATCTCTAGTCCACCCCAGCCACATGTTAGCTCTCATAGCATTTTATTTTAGAGGAGAAAATAAACTTCTGTAGCCACAGATGATCTTAGTTACCTGTGTTAGTAACCTGTTAGTTATCAGGTTACCATAGTATTCTTGTTGCACATACTTGCATAATTTTGTGTACGCTTAATCATACAACAGTTGTTTTGAAGTTGCTGGCTCTCTTTTGCAATACCTATCATGCTGCATTAATGAAGTATACACTATAAGAATGATAAGACATTTTTATTGTGATTTCTGGCACAAGAGTATGGCTTCTTGTGCTAAAAAAAATAATTCACATAGCCAGAAAAGGCTCCATAGCACAATAAATACATTATTCAAGATTTTTAAATCTAAATCAGTAATCCATGAATGCCACTAAAAACATGATTCTACTCTATCTACAAATAGACAAGTGGTTATTTTTACAACTGCTCACTAATGCATACTGCTAGTCTTAGAAAAAAGTTTCCTAAAAACACAAGGATGTTTATTAGGAAGCAAAGGTTAGAGTAGTCTTCAGATACACTGTACTACCAGTTGTTGAACTAATTATCCCTTAGGATGCAAGCGAGGAGCCAGCAAACCACAGCACAAGGCAGGAACACATGGCTAAACAGGACAGGGGGAGGGAATGGGGACTTCTTAGGCTAGGTTTGTGGCCAAAACCAGCATCTCATTCAACTACACCCTCAGAAACAGTCAGGCTATTGTCTGGAGTTTTTACAGTTTCCATCACCTGAATGCGCTGGCAGTCATGTTAGCTGCATACTTTTCAGGCTGCCTTGTTTCAACAAAGGGTCACCTACTCCAGGAGCAGTGTCACACTCCAGATATGACACATACGATGCAAAGAAATCAAGCTTGTCATGTCGTACCTTCTGCCAGCCCTTCAATCTCCCAGTGGCAGAGTCTCTGCTCATTTTGGGCTTACACAGGCAACAGTCAAGATTTTCTCAGCTTCCATCCCCTTTACTGGTATACAGCTTTGGGACAGAGTCCGCTTTCAGAATGCAAAAAATGCAGGAATTTCTAAAAGTCTTGTCTGTTGTACACTCTTCTGGACTGACAATGTCTGTGGTCAATAAAACATCCACAAAGCCCTTCTGAAGCCCACATACCCCACCAAAACCGCCTCTTTGACAGACATAGCATGGAGTCAGGGAACAAGCCTGCATCCCCGCTCTCACCTCAGAACAACAGGGAATTCTAGCTCAGTCTCTGTTATTTCCAGCACACTAACTTAGAGAGTACATATTTCATTGTCTTACATCCTTAGTGACAACAGACCCATCAAGGCCAATATGTGTACATTGATTACCCTCTAAATAATAATAATCCAGGGTTGCAAGCTGCTATATAATTGTTATCTGTTTCACTGTTACAGAGGTATTCACATTTGTGTACCAGGGCAGCTGGTACACACTCACACCTCCATGAATCTGGCCTTCCACATGAAGCCTGGGGCTGCTGCAGGTTGCCTCATATTTGCATGGAGATAGGGCTGTGTCACTTGCATGATATCTCCAAAACCTCTACAGTTTAATTATTCTGAAGAAATACTGGAACTGCATAGTTTGTAGTCCTTGCTCAGCTACCCTCCATCTAAATATTTGTCCTTTCAAATACATGGTAGGATGTGGCTGGTCCTTACAGCAGAGGAGTGAATTCAATCTCTGCCTTACCCCTTCTGCAGCAGAGCAACGGTGTCCCACAAGGAAGAGCACACAGAGGAACTTTGAATGGCACCGGATCTCATGCACAGGACAATACATCTTTTGTCACTAAAATGTGTTGGGACACAGCGCTTTGGATTCCCAAAGGCTGTCAGGAGCATAAATCTCAGTCTGGAAAGGAATTAGACTCCTGACTGCCTCTGGAGATCCAGGCCAGTGAGTTGGCCGAAAGAGGCAATCATGAATGCATTCTGCCAAATGCAGCATTTCACTGGCACAACTGTTGCTGGAACGTATTTCGCAGCATACACAATCTTTACAATGATCCCAACTCCCTGCTACCACCATCTTCTTCAACACTGAATTAACAGGCAAGAAGGAAGCAAGTTATTTAACCTTACCAAACATAAAAAATAAGCTAAATTTTAAAAACATTCCTCACACATTCCTGACACATAAAAATAATAAATGAAACAGAGTAACTCACTTTCAAACCCCTGAACAGCAACCTTCTCATTTGTCGTTTATGTTACAACTTTACCACTAAAAATCCTTATGAAAAGAAGGGCAACAGTTACAAAAAAAAATAAAATACTCCTATGCATGAAAAAAGATAATTTTGTCTTAATCTATGTTCTTCAACTTTCTAATGCCTCTTTAATTCCAGGCATCTCTAAATGAAAGAAGGAACTGATTTTCTCAGGAGAGGTTCACCCAGCAAAAAACCCTGTGTCAGTTGACAGGAGGCACTATAGGAGCCTGAGCTTCACTGAAATTCTGAAACCACAAAGATGTTTTAATATTTCCAGAGACTATTTCAAGAGTAACAACATAAAAACAGAGACATCTGGAATTAAATACCATTAAATTTCACTCCAGTTTTATTTTTCTGTCTCAGTTGGACAGAGATACTCCACTGAAATACGTATTCCCCTGAAATACTTTTTGTACTACTGCTACAGAGCCAGTTTCTAATTAAAAGGCCATAATATCTTGTTAATATTAACAGAGGGCAATGTTTTTGGTCTGCTAATTTTTTACATCTTCAACACATCCTTAATAAGCAAGAGGGCTTAGAAAAAAGCATTCAACGAGATGACTATAACTTTTTATGGGTATTGACACATCATTAAAGATGTTCCAGGGAGATTCCAGTTTATCCTTTGACAGAAAAGATCTTTTGTGCTGATCTGTCTCTTTTTAAGTAATTAAATGCTTTCCTAAAAAAAAATCCCAAACAACCCTAAAACAAAACCCTAAGAGAGCCAAAAAGTATATAATCTAAGTAACCATAAAACATAAATTGAGAACTACAGTGTTTGGCTAGGATTTCAAGGAAATCCTTCTGAAGCTCAACCACTCCACTTCTCAAATCCTAAATTCAACAGCAACAATGTAACCCTTCACACAGAGTTACTAGACCATTTTTACCAGAAAATCTTAAAGCAACTTTTTTAAAAATGGGAAAAAATGAGCCCTGAAGTGCTTATAATTTTCCTCAAAATCACGAAAGCAAGGACTATATGTGATGATGCTGAGGAGACAATTTACTAAATAGCCTATCCAATAGCCCTTGCAAGAGCCATTATTTCCCACCACCAAAAATTATGCAGCTCTGGCTCCCAGATGATCAGCTGCGAAGGGAACTGTTGCCACCTGTGGCTCCTTGCCTTCACCTTTGCAAAGAGGGAAGGGGATCTCTATTTGCCAACACAGGAGAGCAATTAAAAAAAAAAAGAAAAAAGAAAAGAAGTGAAACACATGCTTTTGTCACAAAGCCACAACTTCTGCTGTTGAGGGCTGGTTTGGGTTTTTTTTTGTTAACTATCACTACTCTCAGAAATGGGCCTGCACGACTCCATTCCCCTTGCCCAGCACCCCGCATGCTATGGGCCCCGCCAGCACTCATCCTGGTGAGCACCAGGGCCCAGAGCCAGCGTGTCGGGGCTGGGAAGAGCCTTGCTTCTCAATGGATGAAATGTCCTGCTCCAGCTGCACCATCGTGCATGTTACTGAACTAATGATCGACTTCCACCCTCCTCCACCACCCTCTTTTTTTTTTTTTTTGACAGCTGTCTTCCTATCTTCCCAACAGGTGCTATTAGGCCCTGAACAATGGCTAAGGCTTTTAAGCCACTGCTGTTGACAAGTGAAAGGGAACAACAAATGGCTCCGTAGTGCTCTTCTCCCCGGGTCACTCAACCAATGGTAATAGTTATTATTTTTATTTATTAGCTCTGCGGCACTGTCCTCCATTGTATCTCCTCCAACCTCCCCTTTCCGTGACAGCAAGGAGCTTTTTAACTTTTAATAAAAATGGGCGAGCGCTTAGCTCCTGAGCTAGCTCTTTCTGTAAAGTGCACAGCTAATGAATGTTGTCCATTTAGATCTGGATAATTTATGATGTCAGTGGAGTGAAGGTGGGGAGGGCTGGAGGCAAATATGATCATTAGTTACACTGCTAGGGGTGACGGCCAGAGTAAGGGGAGGTGGAAGTTGGACAGAAAGAAAAGGTGTCTGTCCCACCCCTGCCCTGTATTTGGAGTTTTTTTGCAGCATAATTACAAGGTTAGGCAATAAATAAAATCTCTCTTTTGAGGTTAACATAATTTTTCTTTACCCTTCTCGCATTTCACCGACCATATTATACTTCTCTTCAGAGAACAATGGCAGATGGAAGAAAAGTTAATTTTCCCTTAAATGAAAATGACTGCACTCGTTTAAACGATGCACTCAGACCTGTTACTGCCAGGAGAAAAAAATAAGCCAAAATGTTTTCTGTTCTTACTAAAGAATACATGCATTCATACACATATAATTACTAGTTACTCAATTAATAAACTGTATGTAACAGATAAGCTCCATTAAATGCAAACCCTGTACTGCCAATGTCCTGGCAAAACAGGTAAACATGAAGGCAAATCAGAAAACTCTATGTCCAAACAAAATCAGTAAACCAGCAAGTAAGTCACCTGGAAGCGCAAATACACTTGGAAGTTGAAAATATAATGCTAAAAACCATTAAAATATTGACATATCATAGAACTGGTTGGATTATAGTCACAAGTTATCAATCGAATTGAGGTAAGAGCATGTATATCTTTTGATCCTCTAGAACTATTTATTTAAATTATAAGTTGACATAATTTTGTAGTGATAGGGCTACAGTCATCAGAATGTCTGTGTACCCTCAAGAGTGAATATGTACTATTATAATTTAAACCTAATGATAACACTGAGAGCCATAAAATACTAATTCGGGATGTTAATAAAGCCAATAAAAAGATTTTTAAAATTGAAAACAGAAAACTGCAAAGGATTTCCCCCTGAAACAGTGAAGAAAACACATAGTAGGCTCAGATTTCTATTATCTTTAAAAATATGACATACTGTTTTACCACTGGAAGTGAGAATTAAAGCACATATGCCTGATGCTAAACAACTACACATCCTGAACTCCTCTTGCACAACATATGTGAAAACAAAATCTCAATCATCTATTGCCAGATGCCAGAAAGTTATGAACAATAATAATAAAATAAAAGATATACACTACAAACCAAAGCATCTGAAGTGCACGTAGTTTCACAGTAAATCAGACTGCTAGTTGTGATGTAAATGATATTTACATGGAATCATTATGGCAAATTAAGTAGAAATTATTAAAGCTAATGTCATCTTTGGACTTGCTTATGATAATCTTCCAAGATTTGCACACCAGGTTCTCCACCGAAGTACAGGATTCTATCTGCCTTGACAACTTGTGCTGTTTGTTCTCACTTGTCTCCGTTCATGGACTTTTTGGACTCTTATTTTCGGCGTAAATAGGGAGAGGAAATACATCGGGTTTCCTTTTGATCAAGCATTTTTCTTCCAGGGTTAGAGAATAACATCGAGACACACGGGTGGTTGACCCATGTAACAGTTGTGACAGGTAATCTCCAAATAAGCAAAGAGAAATCAGAGAAAGTCTATTATGCGTAGCTCTTTAACGTAATAGTTCTAGACAAGGGGAAAGAGAATTCAGAAAGTAGAAGCAGAAAAGTCAAAGAGGGGAAAAGAAAAGAGAGACAAAGAACACAATACTGAGAACAAGGAAAGAACAAGACTAAGAAAGGGACTCATTTGTCAAAATCCAAAACGCACACAATGCGCTGAAGGAGTAGGAGAGCCAGGGCAACTCTTCAGCCACTCCCTGGCTACTAAAAATGGTCACAAACACCGAGCTCCTCCATTCCCCAGCCAACCAATAGGTAACTGCAGCAGCCTGGGCAAACATGAAAGAGGAGGTAAAGAGCTGCAACATGAACTTCCGCTGTCACAAAGGACAACAGGATTTAGATTCAAGCACAAACTATGCCTTCAAAACATTGCCAGCACTCTGAAGGGACAAAACCTTACTTCTTTTTCATCAGAGAGGAATCTTACTTATACCCTGCAGCAGAACTTTTTCAGACTATTTTAGAAAAGTTAGACTTCCTCCATTCACCTGAGGAAGATACAACTTCCTCTGCAAATAGTTGTCCTGTTCCACAAGAAAGACCATCTCCATTCAGGATGGCTTTATGAAACACCAAGGACCAGTAAGGTGAATGCAGGGTAGGAACAGAATACCTTCTGAAGAATTAAGGTCATTCACTGAGCATCAATTTACACAATAAGGACAATCAAGAAGCACTACATTCTCCCTGGTAAAAAGAACACAGACCCCAGAAACACGGAGAATGTCAACATATCATCTGATGAAAGGAAGTTACTATAGAATGAAAAACAGTCTCCTCACCTTTGTGCTACCAATCTCTTCAACTGCAACCTAGAGTTAGCCTTCTCCCACTTTGACAAACTTGTCCTTGTTGCTCTGGAAGCTGATTTGTTCCATCAAAAAAACAAGGGAGTAGGGGTAGTCTTCCTCCCATATTTCTCTAGTTACCACTTAGAGGTGGCCTGCCTCGTGCTTGGGGATGACTGAAATGAGGTCTTTCTCAGAAAGAAAAACCAATTATTTTTTTGCAATTACAAAGCATTCACCTGCATAGTCCCACAAGATCAGTGAGCTGAAGCAGGACAAAGAAGTTCAGATGAAGAAAGAACCACTTGGAAGAGACCACCTTCTCTGCAACATCTGCAATCCAGGATCCTATTCATTCTTTGCTTCTTATGAGTGGTAGTAAGAGTCACCTGGTTTTTGCTGTAAATGAGCAGAGGCTGTACTTTGTTTTGTCACACACAAATCTGGTACCAGTGATCTTCATATCTGTGTTCTCCTCTTGATTATTTCTACCTTGCATGGTTGCAAAAGGGAGAAGGCATCTTCTGAAAAGCTCTGACTGGTACAGAAAGCAGCACACCACCTACGTCAACAACATGGGTCAAGTTCTAATCACCACCCTGTTTCTCCTAAGACTCTGGCCTCATATTCTAAACCCTCAATGGGATTACATCTACCTACTGAAAGTAAAAACAACCCCATGGTGACTATGATTTCAAACACTGACTGGGCTATAACTGAGTAAAGGAATGGGACATAGGGTTCACAATGCATGATCTGAGAATTAGCAAGACAAATCCATATGAGGAGCTGGACCTATACTCAGGAATGCAATCTTGCAAGACCTGAAAATGATCCTCCTGACAGTAAAAGTGGGTGCTTTTTGGGAGTGATAGCTCCTTCAAATAAAGATCATATCTCTAAATGAGGAGCATATTGGACCACAGAACAGATCTGTGCACAGATCCATGCAGCTTTACTGCTAGGATTCCTGGCTCTGTCTTCTTGTCTCTTTATCTTTGTGGGGTAACTGAACTTTGACTCAAATGATCTCCAAGTCCCTAAGAAACTCAGCTACATTGTAATGTATGCAGAGAAATCACTTCATTCAGAAAACTGTTGGCTGCTGTGAAAAAAGAAATCAATTGAAGTCCATGATGAATTGTATCTCAAATTTAACACTGACACATCTAAAATATGTTTATGAACTCTGTCTGAATAATAACATTATCAAACTGTTACATGGAATCATATCTTCTGCAATTTAATTTTGTGACTAACATAGACCTCTCATGTATGGTACCCACCTCTCTTTGCAGACACAGTGCGTAACAGTATGCAGTTTACACACAGATTTATTTTGTATCTAGTAAGAGATGTTTGGAAAAAGAACATGCAATTCAGCTTTTCTTTTTCAGCCTTGAGATAAAACTGGGGCTGAAATATTTTCTTTTAAACCTATCTCTCTCTGAATAAGACAGAGAAGTCTTTGAATAAACATATATTAAATGTTTCTCTGGTATGCAGGTACGAAGGAGACTAACAGCAAGTATGTGTGAGTACGCCAAGCACAGAAAAGGACCCAGAGTCAATATCAAAAGTGAGGTGGGGAAATAGAGGGATGTGGGGCTCCCATGGAGTGAGGCAAAAGACAAGGACAAATTCCCAGATTGCTTGAGAACAGGGGGTCTGGGAAGGTGGAGTGTGGAGTAATTGCAGAATGGTGTAACAGGGAATTTAATGGATCAGAAAACGCTGAATGGGATGACAGGCCCATTGTTCAGAAAGTTCTCTTTTGTGACCAGGCTTTAAGAGAATGCCAGAGCAACAAATGACTTAATCCTGGGGGGATGCTATGGCGTAAATGAAAGCAGTCTATACCTTGAAAGCCAATGGAATAAATTTCTGTATCACATAACCACACTGATGACTGCAGCTTTCAGCAAAGTCTTAAGAGTTGCAATCGGCAAAACCCACACAGTCTTGCCTTCCCATGTGCCCCCTTTCCCTCTTCGATAGCATTTTCCAATGTACTTGTGGGTGGAGGGAAGAATAAGCCACATGAATGACAAACAGACATGGTCAAATGCCACGTAAAATACAACGGTTACAGGGAAGAAGAGAGGAGAAAGAAATAATTATTCTGTGCTTGCTTCCCTTCTCTCTTATGTTCAAACCACTGAACTAAACTCAGAGCCGCCTGGTTATATGAACAAAACCATTAAGCACTACACCACCGATTTACACAGCTTCCCGCTCCCTTGCTAAAGAAAGCGAAGTGCCTTAGTAGACACTTGGTGTAAAATGGAAAGTAACCTTCCAGATCTCTCTCAGAGCATCATATGTCTTTGGGAAACTTTCCCATTTGCTCATGTATTTCCTGAGCCCCATTGTAGCAGATGATGGAGCTGGAGGTTCCCATCTAATTCCTGGTACACCAAAGAGAAAAACTTTCCAGTTATTTCAACAGAAGTTGAATCAGGAACACAGAAAAGGGACCCTAATTAAAAAACTAAAGGTCATGTTGTAGGGCATAATATGGAATATGTTATATCTATCCACACAAGGATGGCAGGGTAGGTAGTGGAGTATGGAACAATGCTAAAAATGGCACCATCAACTTTTGCTTTATATATAACAGAAGAGACAGGATATTACATGGCCAGGGGATTAAGGAACATAACAAATGACTGGTTTTCATAGAAAAGGCAGAAATATGCATTTCTCAATCAACTACAATATTTCTTCACCAAAATAATAGATTCTTATTTAAAAAAAATAATCTTGATCTCATTCTGACTCAGGCAGAGAACTTAAATGGAGAAATGTAATGCAGCCATCCCAAAATCAAACTTTTTCCAGATCTTTATGAAGCTTGGCCTCTAAATTTGCAAATTCCTACTACATCTAGATAGGATCTATTACTGGGTTCTGAATTTAGCAACAGAAATTCTTCAATTCTCAGAGAAACTTATGACTTATATTCAATTCTAAAACAGTTGATCAAGGGAAATTATTTTGTTTTCCAAGAATTCAGAGTTGAAGGAGTGTGGCTCAGCTGTGATTTGTGGTTTACTTGGTAGGCAGCATGTTGTACTTGTTATCCTTTCTCCCTCTCCCATTTACCTTTGCTAGAGGGAAAAAAAATAAGCACCATAGGTGTGCATTGCTAAAGCACAAAAGTTAGGCTACTGCAAAGCCTTGATCTGAGTTTAACTGAAACACTTGTTTCAATATATATTACAGATACTTTTTGTAAGTTTAAAACATATAAAAGCAGCTATTACCACTTTGAACATTTCTAACTTGGAGAAAATAAAGGAATAAAAAGTTTCCTCCATCCTATTTAAATTACATTTGGGCTACTACAAAATCCTTTAAGCCCACTAACCTCTTAGCTACACAATTAATGAGGCATCTCAAGCATTCAGCTATTCTACAGAAGAGTGCAGACTCTCCAGTTGGAAACCTACAATTCACTAAACTGCAAACACTGACCTAAGGGAGACATCAGTACACTTTTCTGGCAGACAATATTGCATTGTATTGTAAAACATAGGTAATATTTGGAGGGATTAAGAAGATGAGGTGTATGTTGAGTAGATTTTTCAGCATCAATTGGGATAGGCTTCAATGGACTCAGGGCAGTTCTCCTGACCACTAAACCACTCTAGTCTCACCAGCATGCAATACTATGTCCTTTTTCATAGCAACACCCCAAACATCCAAATTCCAAGAGTCCCTGACTACAATACACTCCTGCCACTCCATACAATATTTCAATTAAGGCTGAGTTACATTAACTATGATTATAAAAAAAATAGATGTTTCCATAATGCCACTCTTTCTCCACTGCTATAACTCTGCACTCCCAAAGCTGCGTTTATAATGAGATGGTGTGATGTATTTTCCATTAAAAGTCTCGGCAGGAGTTTCTGTAGTTTTTCTCATGGATTGCAAGTTCAATACTCTTCCTGCATTTGCTTCACAATAACCAGTCCATTTCCAAGTGATTAATTTTCTATTCTAAAACAATGCATTCCTTTTCCCTCTCATTTTGCTGGTGTGGGTTTTTTTTTTCTTTTCTTACCAAAAGAAAAAAAAATTCTTTTTCAATGACATCATGGTATAAAATTTTCAAAGCAGGTTGTAGCAGGAGATATGCAGACTGCTTTGAAAAGTTACCCTCATAAATAACAACAAAGTACTGAATTATCAAGGCTGTAACTCAGTCAAGAGGTGCTGTAACCATTTATATTATATGACCTCAGCAGAACCTCTTGATTGAATTGCAGCCTTTCATTAAGTCAGGCACTCTCTATTATTTTCTCTGAACTAAGTAAATCAGACTGGCAAAGAGATTAGCCCCAAGCCCATCTCTTTGTGATCTAGAGGCATATAATTTTTAACCATTACCTTGATTTTATTTTGTAACTTAAAAAGATTGTGCATAATCTACAGTGTCAATAATTTCTTTCTCTCTGAAGTGGCATAGTTTGATGACATGACAAAAATAATACTGTGTAACCTAAGTACACGTAGAAATTACAATGTTTGTAAAGGAACAAGATGACACTACTGAAAGCTAGAGAAAACTAAGGAGAAAAGGGAAGGAAAAGGGAAAAGAGAAACTGTAGATTCATAGCACTGCAGATTCATTCACAAAAATTTGGAAACCAGAAGGGACCATTAGCTCATCTAGGCTCATCTTCTATATATATTACTGAATATTCATTGTTTCATCAACCAAAATCAAACCTTCTTCTGATTTATTTCTAACTACCATTTTACTAGAAGAGAAACAGCTGGCCTCTGAGTCAAGACATACCATAAATATCTCCCTGCTTTTACTGGAAAGTGGCGTGTGTAGGGACGAGGGTGGAGGGAACCAGGGTTCTTGTAATGCTCTCTCTGTTCATCTCCAGCTGCCTTATACAATGCTGCCTCCACAATGCAAGAGTACCTCCACACCAGTGGTTCTCAAACCAACCCATGACGACAACATCAACATTTTTGAACTTTTTATGGAGTGGGTCCAGGCAGGAGCTCCTGTGCGCACACAAGCGGCCACCACAGCGAGCCCGCAGGAATCACTTCTCCAGAGCATGCCTCCCAGGCTGCTCAGCATAGGGTGGGAGGCAACTGCATGTACAGGGCCGAGTATTTTCAAAGGGAGCAGGAGAGCATTGCTCTGGATGCACACTTTGTATCTCATGTGGCTTAAGAGAATCCAGTTTTCCCCACGGTTCGTATCATACATTGGAAGAACATGGCGCTTTCCTTATCTGGCCAAAACTTTTCGCAACATGCTTCAGCTTTCCTTATTGCTTGGACTTTGCCTCCCTTACAAAGCCCCTACGTTTAACTCAGTAAGAGAAAAGCTACAGTAAGTCCATTTTCCTATTTTCTTATATTTATGTAGCTGTTAGACATTTTGCAAAGGAGGGGAGTACCAGCCAGCCTCTCACAACAAAAGGGCTACTGTCACCGCGCCAGTCCCAGACATGGTGGAAACCAGCCCACAGGAAAAGGCCTGGCTCCAGTGTTAGGCCCTGGCCGAGTACAGTCACTGCATTCACTCAAATTGGCAACAGGTCTCAGTGTTCCTGGCTTTGAGCTGTGAACAAGGGTCGGGATTGAATAACCAATTATACAACCGCTGACTGAGTTTATCCAGGGTTTGCAAACTGCTATAATAGCCCAGTATTCACTGACTGTTTTATCCTTTTCCAGATATAGTGTCGTATCTCCCCTTGTGTTCCATTTACATGTCACTTTATTACATACATCCATTAAAAAGGTTAATACAATGTCACAGTCAATGCCTAAATGTTGCTATTCAGTATCCTTGCCTTGCTCCCCGCAGTACATTTCATACAGGTGCATTTCTTTCTCTCCCCCTCTCCCGCGCTCTCCTGTACGCTCACTCGCTTGTTCAAGTGCTTGCGCACACACTCACACACACGCTCTTTCCTGCTGCAAGTTAAATCACTTTGCTGTCAAGAATACAGAGCAGTGAGTGCATGAACAAAACGGTAGCCCAGAGTCAATAGAGTAAAAACTGCATGCTCCCTAAAGTTGCCAGTCACGATGAAGGTATTGTACCACTAGTGATGGAAGTAACCTTTAAAACTCTGAAGGTTCAGATAATTACTTAAAATTGCAGATGTTGTTGAGACTCCCTGAATCAACTGGGTCTCTTGAACTATTAGGAAAGTTCACTCACTAAAAAGCCTTTTGAATGGCTTTTCTTTTGGATAAACGTTGAATGTACCAAAAACTGTTCTCTGAGTTTTAACGCTTCTCAACTTGACCCCCACCTATAACCCAAATGTGTAGGAGGCTGGAAAAGACTGGAAAAAAATAGAACCAAAATCCCCTACATCTTCCTGTGAATGACTGATGGAGATCTTGCTTAAAGTTGTCTTTTTTTTTTGGTCTTTTTTTGTAAAGGACTTTTCTCAGATCAAATTGATGATCTCTGTATAGAAGTTCGTATCTGAAAACAGCAAGAAAAGAAAATGACTCAAAATTTACAGGTTCACTTTTTGAGATAACAGGATTCCTGTTACTTTTTTTTTTTCATTTCTGTCTTCTACTGCCTTATTAACACAAAATGGTATGAGAAACCAAAGACAAAATTTTACCTTTTGATTTCATACTTTACAGCATACAAAAGCCGTTTGGTTCAGACTGAAGGTATTTTATCAGTGGTTGGACTGTACCTCCAGGCACACACTGTTGTGAAGGGCTGTACAACAGCAACATGAATCACTGCTGTTTGCCTATGCAATATCACTGGGAGAAAGGTACAACTTTTGATTTGAGCAGTATGGCAGGGGATCTCCAGTGGTACTATGGTGAAGCTACATTTATTTCACAAATTACAATTTGATTCCTGATCATAAAAGCTGATTTTCATTTAACTTCATAGCTTTTTACAGTTAGGAATAGGACAGTTCAGATAAAAGCCTCTGATCCTGACAAGTAAAAAACTTGAGGATATTTTTATTCTCCCTCACTTTCCTGGGGCTTGAGACACTTCATCTTTTTGGTCCAGACCAAAGTACTAAAGCATAACAAAACCACACCTATTTCTCTGGCATGTCAAACCATGCAAGTCAACGGACACAGACAAATGTTTTTAAAAATACTGGTTTTTGTGGAATCTACTTGTTTATTTATAGATTTTCTCAGTCAAGAAAAAATCCACAAATACTTGAATATCATCTGAACTGCAAGTTATATCAACTCATCATCATTATGTGAAGTCTGCAACAATGGAAAATGGATGATTTTTCCCAATATGCCCCACTTAAGAAGAAGATGAAATACACTATTTATGTAAATTGTAAACAAGTCCTAAAGGGAACAAAACCATTCCATCAAGAGAAAGTAATTCATTGGGGTAAGACTTTCAAAAAATGTTTTGGTTTGCTTTTTAAAAAAGCCTTCACACAGGTTTTGGATAATCTGTATTTCCTTGCTGATGAATACTAAGTCTTTTTAACACCAACCCCTTATAGTCCTGATACGTAGTCCTTTGCATGTGATAGTACCAAACTGTGCTGCAGCATCCTTAAATTATCTTATTTCCTCATTTCTCAGTTTGGGAAAAGTCAGAGATATGTGAAGCATTGTGATGTGCTGTTAGAGGAGCACAGCAGCCCTGACACACTACATGAAGAGATAGTCCAACTTCACATCATTTCTTTGACTCTCAATAAAAACCAAACACCTTCAAGAAGCTCTGTTACTCAATTTAGGATTCTAAACAAGAAAATTATAGCCAAAACCTATTTTTAATGAATCACTTTCCTATCTAAAAGATTGTATGTAAAGTTCTTTCTTTCGTTCTTTTTTTATGTCATGCCTTTTGAAACATCCACAATGCAACTGCCCACTTTTGCATCATAAAAGATCTGTAGGCACCACATTGTTCAGCTATCAGTAACAGACTCTTGATTGAGTTGGACTCTGAATGACACATAGTAGCAGCAAATGATAAAAAGAGAGACTGGAGAAAAACCCTCCCCTCAATTTAATCCTAAACCAGTTATCTACAAGCTATGTGCACCATGAAAAACTATTAGATTCAAATTATATTAGCACTGTTTATGAAAGCTATGGCAAGTTGTTATCTAAAAATGTGAATTACCTCATGAACAGAAGAGAGGAATGGGACAATTATTTTGGCAAGTGGAGGGGCTGGTATTTTTCCTTCTGTTTCCTTCACTTGTTTAATTGTTCTGAAGACAAAAATTGAGGCTAAATTTTGTTAACATAGTTTCTTACAACTTCTTACAACTTCATAACCTGACTTGATGCTAATCTAACTAAGCCTGAAGCAAGGAGCTACAGAATTATTTACGGAAGAACAACTTAGCTGAGCCCTTTTGGAAAAGGACATTCTCCGAACTCTGACTTCTTTTTCCTGCTCATTCAAGCACTAAAAAGAGAAAATGGGGTTGGAATTTCTATGACCAAAACCAAAACAACAAAACAGGACATGACACACCTTGGCAAGCTTACAGGCTTTCAGACAGAAAGAGATGCAAAACTGCATCACATTTGGACAAATGCTTGGAACAAAGGAAGGCCTAATTTGAAAATATTGTTATAAAAACTGTTCTTTTTTTTCTGTCCAGAAATTCTGAAAGTGAAAATTCCCACCTATCACCCGTTTTTATTCACAAATCAGTATCTTGCAAGTGTCTGCAGCTTTGGTCACCACACAAGATACTCCCAGATGCCCCGTTCTGTAGTTACCTCTGTGACACCTTAGTGTTACTTCAGCAATGTTAGGATCTCATGCATCAGAAGATGAAAGTTTACAGCTCTGCAATGTACCTACAGCAGTTTGTACTTCTGTATTTGGAGGAATCTGGTAATTCCTGAAAGATGGTGGGCCTCTAAAATAAAACCGCAACATTACTGATTTGTGGAGTGGTGTTTTCATTCCACTGTTAGATAGCTTCCTGCAAACACTTCAGTTAAGTATAACTGCAGAAAGGGGACATAGTACAATACGCACTGATTGCTAACTAATATTTTTGTCACAAACCTCAGAGGAGCTCTCTCAAACGATGACTATGAATGATTCAGATTTCATGAATTTGAACACTAATCTGCAAATGTTACTAGTCCAGTCTGTCCTACTTTCCACAGACCCTGAAAGAGTGGTGAACACTCCAGTGAGTGATCAAAGTATTTGTTATGATATTAAAAAATATGTATCTTAAAAATAATAGTTTTACTTCATTCTAAGTTTAGGGAGAAAATTTGGCTGGTTAGTTTCCAACCTTCTCATCGCTTTTCCTTCCAAGATCTCCTTATTGTGATCACACAAATAATTTTCATTAATATTCCAAGTGAGATATTAATTAATATCTAGCCAATCAATTCTTGATAATAAGAATAATAAATCACAGTCTGATTTACTGACTGCTTGAAATAGATTCTTAGGGGAACTAAAGAAATTCAGAGATCAGAAAAAAGCCTATCCTATGGAACTCATTCCTATGGTCACTCTGCAGTTCTTCTACTTATAATTGTGCCTTTTGGTATTCATGCTACTCCCCTGCCCTCATCAAAAGAGAAGAACAAAGAAGTAAATGTGAGGGCAAACTGTTTCTTTCATCAAGTCTGATGGCTAGATGCCCTAATACAGCATGCTTCTATTTCTGTTACAGTTCATCTCCTAGCCTAGTGTGCCAGTTTTTAAGCAGGTCCAGTAATTCCACCTTGCTAATTCGCTATTCCAGAATCAGAGTATCATTATACTCAAGAACTGGAATGCCACTGCTTTCATCAGTCTTTGTTTAAAAAAAACAAAGATATGTATTTCTACCTCTTCAATTTTGAAACTGCAGCGAAGTGCTGAATTGCCAGTGGTTGGTAGACAGCTTCTATTTCAAACACATATTTATCTGTCTTAGCTGCAAAATGATAGGGCTGTACAGAAGTAAAGATTCACTTGTTTCATGTTCCTAATCTTCTCTTGAATATCCCTTCGTAACTTGACTATAAAGGGACGGATTTATTTGAATTTCATTTCTGATGTCATGCAGATTTAAGAGCATTCCTAAATATATGAAAGACAAGAAAATCTTTGAAAACTTTTCTCTCTGAACATGCAATAGGTATAATGAAACAGCCAGGAACCATGAAACTTAAAAGAAATGTAACTTAAAATCTATCAGACTATTAACAATTTAACCACTCTCAGTCATATTTGTGTTGTTACATTTTCAAGTTATTTTCCCTTTACAAGAAACATAAACATAAGTTTCTTTGATATTTTAAACCCTGACTTTGAGACTGTTTTAACCTCCCTCCGTCCAAGTGTTAACTGACTAATAGCTCTGCAGCTGTGGAAGAAAACATCTCTCATCTCCCCCATGGTCCAGCACCTTCCATTTATGGTTCGAATGATTTCATTATGTTTCACCACTGCTGGCTGCCATATTTTTCCCCTCGCTCTCTCTCCAGACCACTGCTAACTGTTACAAACCTTAAAAAGGATTTGGGAAGCTATCACTCAGAGCACCACTGAGCAAGAGCCAATCACCAAGGCAAGGGAAGCCTTCTTACCTAAACAAACCATTATCGGCTCATCTCATGTCTTTGTACTCTTTTTTTTGCTATTACCTCACGGGATTAACTTTTATCTCTAATCTCTGCTCTGGCCAACTGTCAGAGAGCCTAAAAGCCGCCTGTCTTTTAATCTGTGTGTAATAATACTCCTGTTACTAACAGATAACTGTGAAACAAGAAGGAGGAAAGGAAAACACACAAATACATAAGGATTGACTGTTAAAATCTGCTGTGCTAGCTCCTACCTGAAAGGAGAGCAAGATCACGCGCGATGTCCATACTGCGTTCCTTTCATTTTCTCTTTCATGTTTTCCTTTTCAATCCAAACCCCATTGAAGTGCTTTAATTTGGGGGATCTGTTCTTATTAACCAGTTTATCTGCTGTTCAACTTGACATGGCCATGTTTCTAGGATTCTTAGAAAATCCTCATCTACTTGTAACTTTCCATTAAACAAAAAAATGGGCAACATGAGAGAAAAAAAAGAAGGAAAGGAAAATTAATGGTTCTACTGTAAAGGGAGATATTTAAGGCTTCAAAACAGTCCAAATTTTAAAACTTGCCTTGAAATAAATAAGTCTCTTACTGGGTGGCATGTTTACCAGGCAGTCAGGCTTTACTTTACTTCAAGTTAATTCTTTTATAAGCTCCCCTCCAATACTACATTACACCATGTTTGGTAAAACAAGGCTAAGACTGAAAGAAAAACAAAGTCTACTTAATCATGGCCAGGTGTGCAGGGAAGCAGCTCTCTGAGTATATGGGGTCTTGTGGGGTTAAAGCAGGGAGGCAAACGCTCATAAAATCTGCTCTTGTACGGGTGTTGGTGGCATTTTTTTCCCCAGATTTTATTAAAAACTTATTAAAATCAAATATGGGTCCTTTAATTTAAATCTAGTCCTTGAAAGAGACTGAAAATTAACAGGGGAGAGGAATAAAGGAGGCACACAAAAAAATCTCAGCAGGAGAGCTCTGGATACAGTATTTTTAAGGAAGCAGTTGTAAGGACTAGAAGGGTACAAGTCTTATATGGAATAGCAACAGCAATTAAACCAAGAGTGTTAGTGATAAATATATTTTAACTCTTACACTCCTAGGATTCCAGTTCATATCTTACTATACCTCTAAAAACCGTTAAAGCAAACCGATCCACTCAAATCACTCTTCTGATATGAAAACTTAAGTATTAGGCCTTGCACTATACCTTGAATAATCAGCAAATGCAGACTTAAGGAAGCTGGGAGATATGAAGCAGCACATGTCAAAGTTTCCTCCTGGCAGGTCCAAGAAAATCAGTTTGAGAGCTTGTCCTGGTTTGAGCTAAATAGAAC
>NW_010178042.1:37064-42416 GCF_000695765.1 Mesitornis unicolor | reverse complement strand
GGCCCCATGGATTTTTGTGTGTTCAATTGACGTATAACGTTGCAGAAATCTGCAGTGCTCTATCAGAACTGAGGTTAATTTGTGTTTCAACAGCATCTCACCATGGCGTTAGTTCTGAGAAAAACACAAATAAATCCCAACCTCTCTTCCTCTTTTCTTGCTTTGTTTCATACCAATAATGACTATGCTCCGTGGGGCAGATCTGACAAAACAGCTAAGGGAGCCAGAGCTGTGGGATGGTGTGAAGCAATGAGCACACTATGTTGTGCAATTGGGGAGGTAACATCTGTCCCATGACAGCTGTTTCAGGCCCTGCATCACCCACTAGATGAAATTATCTCTGCAAATATTTTATCAGGTTTTTAAGGGACATGATAATGCAACTGTGATGTCAATATAGGATGCTTTTTTTTACACAAGAATTTGTAAAACAGTGCTATGGAAGGAAGGTAATTTCTCAGCAGTGTCTGCAGCTTGTTTTAGATATGGAGAAAACTAAAGAAAAAAAGAAATAAATGATGCAGTATTTTTAAGCTGTATGATAATCCAACAGCATTTACTATGTTGATGAAATTCCTCATGAAATCCAAATTAAGCATAGTGTTTTTTAATCTATTGATACACTAAGTTTCTAAATATACACGTGTTCATATACATTGAAAACCTCTTTCTCTGTTTTTCTTCTTACTAGACTAACATGAGTTTAAAAATTTGAAATTTCTTCTTCAAAATAGTCTTTGCTATGCTAGAAAGTAACCTTTAAAAGTAGCAGCTGTATTACAGAGCATGTTACGCTTACATGCGTACTAGAACACAGGAAAAGTAGCAGACTGCCACAGTGGAAAATGAATTCCTTGATGTGACCTTGTTAAAGTTCAGGCAGTCCTTAAACTCATTCCCCATATCTGCTATTCATTCCACCTTACTTTGTAGTAAGGGATCTGTCTAGCTTTCCAAACCAGTTTATAGATTGACTTTTAAGTACAAATGATTTGATGCTGAAACTGTGTGTTTGTCATTCCTGGTAAAGTGGATAATCTAAGATTTCAGCCTAAAGGTGATTCTGCAATAAAGGACTGTACAAATAATAAATGATAATAATTAATCAGAAGAGTCTGAGCATGAAAAGTAGCACTACATAGTTCCCCCAGGTGCCTCTTCCTGACATGAAAAGTTCACCTTGAGGATGAATTGGCAGTTCATTCTCCATGCCCATGCAATTTCCAGCCTCCCTGAGAGGCTCTATTAGCAGCAATTGTGTTTGTAATTTGTAGACATGTCAATCACCTAATTTCATATAGGCCACTGAACAATTATTAGAACGCAACAATTTGGGTTACTACTGACCCAGGCTGAATTTCAGCTGGTAATTTACATCTGAAATACTCCATATGGTATTGCAAAGTCCCTGAGCCTGCAGTTTCCAACTGTTTGTTTAATTCAGGTATGCTTGTTAGTTTTTGAACACATTCATACAGTCTACACAACTTAGTTTGTAGATCTGAATGGATAAATGCCAATGACTTTGCATTACATGTAAAAAGCACAGTTTGCTAAATTAATTTGTGTGGACCTAGGACATTAATCAAAAATGCTGCTGATTTCAGAGCATTCAATCACATTCCTGTTTTCATAGTTCCTTGTTTTCCGAGTGTGGGCTTCAACTCTTAATCTTTGGAAGTATTTCCATGGATGGATGCTTTTGCCTTCAGTTTTGCTGCACTTCCCAGCCTGATTCTCTGCCCAGTCACACAAAGCTTGGTGCTTGAGCCTGTGCCTGGGAGCCCTGGTGAGCCATGGGAGAGGGCTCTGCCAGCAATATGGCATCTGCGTGAATTCATCCTTCCTGTGGCCTGGACTGTGGGCCCAGAGTTTGGGAGCTGCTTTCCAGCAATCACACCCTGAATCACAGTGGAGGCTGTCCCTGGACATAACAAACGTAATAATGTTCAGAGGTTAAATTCTGCTTGAGAAGATGCTGTACAGTTTAGATAATTGACTTGTTCAAGGTTTTAATCCTAGAAGAACTGCTAAACACCTGAGAGCGTGGCGAGTACTACTGACTTCTCTAATGCATTTATTGTCAATGCTTTTTCTGGGATTAACAACTTCAACTAAAAACTCACATAATATCAGATTTTATGAGAAGTCCTCATTCTTGCCTAGCTAGAAAAACCACAAGGGAGCAGCCTTTCTTAAGGTTTCTCAGTCCTTTTGATTATCAATCAGAAAGTTTAGAGAGGCATAAACAAATGAAATTAGGGTAAAACTTTCCATTTATATCAGAGATTTCAACACTTGACAGTGGAAAGTTCACTTTGTTTTATTATTACAGTCAGTGCTCAGTCTTGCGTGAGATGAAGTGTGTTTGGCCCTGATTTACAAGAGCTAATCAGCATGCTGGGAATTAACTAGGAAAGTAAATGCTTTGCTGCATTAGTCCAGGGACTCAGAGAGTGCGCTTTGCAGAAGGGAGTCCCACAAGTATTAAGGAGGAGCTTGCCTCCATCCAGCTATGAATGAATAGTCCAGATAGTCAGGTCCAGTTCATGAGTGTAATCCTACTGTTGGGAACTGCAATGGGCTCTGCACTTCACCAGCATGCAGGACAAGACATAAACTTCTTCCTTCCCAACCTCTTTGACTATTCAGAAGCCTTGCAGGTGTCAAAAAGACAAGCCCTACCAGAAATCTTGTTCAAGCAGCTTGAACCAAATCTGTAGACTGTGGACAGCTGAAGTCAGCACACTACTGGAAAGAAAGATCTTGTTCTCATGCAAATGTCTTCAGAAAGAAATAACAAGGGAAGTGAAATATACAGAAAATACAGAAAATATAATATATTATAGTCGTTTCTAAAAAGAACATTTTTCAAAGTTTTCTTGAGCTGTCAGCAGCTGTTTAAGTTTGTTCAGAAATGATGAGGCAAAATGAAATTCTTTCATATATGATTATTTTTATATTTTCAGGGTCTTTTTTTTTCCCCAGGTATTATCTAGTAACACACAAGATAATGCACTGTATCCAGGCAGAAGCTCTACAAAAAGATCAAACATTCCACTTCATCATCTTCAAATACTTTGATGCTACCATGGGCAAGAAGAATAGAGGAAAAGAAGCAAAAGGACACTTTAAAATAGGATCTAGGAAAGAAAGAGATTATACACTGAGCTGCTATAAATTACTGCTGCTAAAGCTGAGAAATCCCGAAACACTAGAGATGTCGCAATCTGGTAATGCAAGTAGATTTAAACTTCAGCAAACAGCCCTATCTCCCTGCTGTTCACCTATTAGTCTCAGGAGGAAGATAAATGTACAGGTGGCCTACATATAAAATATCCACAATTATACAAGTGTCATCTGTCTAAGTGTGAATGCAGACACGGAAGTATTGAGGCAAGTCTCATCTGCTTCCCCCAGAAATACTGCAACAAAACCTCTGAAAGCCACAACTCAGTGTTAAGGTATGACACAGATAACCTCAAGTGACCTTTACATGTTTTACATTCTGTCTCATGAATTTAAAGTGTTACTTTTTAAACTAGTGGATAATAAGCTGTCCTAATAATGTCCTTTTTTATTTTTTTAATCAAAACAGTAAATGTTCATTTCTGTCAGGCTGTGCACTTTCTCTGGGATAAAGCAACACTACTGTTCCTTCTATCCATCTTCCTGCAACATATGATTACTCTGCATCTTCTCTACTTCGTTCTGTTGGAGCACCTCAGTACTCCTCATATAAAGAGGTGGATACGAATAAAAGCAGTCAGACAATGAAGACTTTACACCACTTTCCATTTAGGCTTAGTTAGAAAATGTAAGAAGCATTAGGAAAAAATGCATTTTAAAAAAATTACTCAGCCAACTGGAACATTAAAGAAATTAAATCTTTTGGGCAACTACCTCAACTTTTGCATGCTTGTCATGACATATCAAAACTGTTCCTTGTACTTAAGAGACAGTGGTAGTGAGTCTGTGATGATTTCAGCAAGGAATGGCAGGAGACAAACTGTATCGAACCTTATCCTCAGTCACACGTAGGAAGTGTAAGAAGATCTGCATGTAAATGAGAGCTGTTTCATATGCTGTCTTAATATACCATAATATTCTCAGGCTGTTACTCCATGGATATTCTGACTTTTAATAACACAGGCATTTTGATAGCTGTCTGTTACTTCTTTCAAATGAAGTTAGACCATACAAAGGCAGCTTGTTTTAGACAGAAGAAATGGAATGTTGATCTCTTTATTCTACTAATTTTTGTATCAAAGTCAATACAGTGTTTCTTCAAGTTATTTTGGGAACTGACCAAAAGACACTGTGGAGTAAGTCTGAAAATGTCAAGAAAGTTCAGGGACAGTTTCATGCAGTGTTTATTTTCTCCATCTCCCAAGGGACGGTGATCAGCTGGAAGGCAGAATGTATCAAATGAGCACAGGGAATCTTTTTATATTTTTTAAAGGCAGTTTTTTTTCTTTCTTTCCTTGCACTGGTCTTAAGGAAGTTTGGCTCATTAAGTTCTTTATATGTCAATTTGTTTTTTTTTTCTATTACATGACAAATCTATAAGAAAAGGAGAAAGGTCACGTGGGGGAAAGTATGTCTCAGTCCCATAGCCTGCTATCACTGTTGCAACGGGAAAGGATATTAGTGGTATTAATTAATGGCAGAAAAGAAAGATCCTGCATGGGTTCTGGTACTAGAAAGAGTCTATGACCTAAACTGCTTAATTTTTAATTGTGGATCTGCCAGCAGGCTCTAGTACCCTTCTATACACAATGCCTTTTTCTCCTTAAATGAAAATCCAAAGTTATGAGAAATTTCCAAAATCATACAGAAATGGCAAGGATAAGAGGCCCAGATGTTGCATCTCTCTGTGTACTGGTTTTTAATTAAAAAAGCAAGAATTTTATGATGAAAAAATACAAACCTAGCTGTATTTTCAGTTTTTGTATTCAATAGCCACAAAATGAAGGATTATATTTGGGACAAACCATGAAAAACATGATAAAAATACAGCTCTTCCTTTATAGCCTGCAGCAATACCATCTCATGCTCTGATCTCTCTAGATTTTACATGCTCTGGTAGGCAGGTTGAGTGCTTGACTGGCAAACTCCAAGGAAACCCAAATTACTGCTAGTGTTGGCTGCTGTGCAGTTACCACTGTCTTTGTTCAACACTGAGTCTGACACCTGATATATCTCTAGTGTGCATTGACTTGAGGAAAAAAGGCTCAAAGTTAAGATGCTTAATCACCCAAGGTCTCATGAGGATCCCATATCAGGGAAAACATCAGCTTCAATATACTGTTCATTTACATTCTTCCTACAGCTATATTCGGAGGCAGAATG
>NW_010178042.1:24362-37033 GCF_000695765.1 Mesitornis unicolor | reverse complement strand
TGACTCTCTTCTCTCGTGTGGTCTGCTACGTCGTATTTAGTTTTCTTATTTATGCATGCATTCTTGGGAGAAAGGATTGCTCATAAATACTCTTCAATTTCTTCAAGTGTTTGGAATTACCTTATGATTTAGTATTTAGAAAGTATTTGGAAATATGGAAAAGGTGCTATAGAATGCACTTCCAGGGGCAGTGTCAGATATGCAAAGTCAGGCCACGAAAGGAAAGGGCTTAGTGAGAGAGCAAATTTAATTTCAAAGGATATAACACAATTAATAGACTTTTTCAAAGGGAATCCTAAGGCAAACTGTAGATGAGGAACGTGATACACCAACAGAGCCTAAAAGAAATGCAAGGGGTTTACGAAATCATAGCTTCCTGTTGCATGCTTGGAGTCTCATAATTCCACAAGCATGAGACTCATTTATTAATTGTTTGTAAATAACAAAATGGTAGGGGTGTTTGGTTTGTTTTTTGCTTGTTTGTTTGTTTTGAGAAAAATGCTAAATGATAAAGAAAGTTAACTCTATTTTAACATCAAACAGCCATGAATACAAGGAGACCATGCCATCTTCCAAGAGAAAATTGATATTTTCAAACACAAATGCAAATAATTACAGTAAATTTCTATTTCCCAAATCTCTGTTTGACAATATCTTCCTGTGTCATTTTATAGCTGTAGATATAGCTTAATTCTGCTGCTGAATATTACAACAAATATTGACTATTTATCTTTGGATGGCTGACAGCGTTATAGTTTTATTCAAACAGGAGCAAATAAGAATATTTTTAACAATGTCTTTCTAAAAAGAGATTAATATAGCATATAAAAAGTTATTCTAAATAGTACAGCAGAGAGATTATTGACGTTAGTGCTATCAGTCTCACTTTTCAGGAAAGGGCTCCCACAAAAAGAAGAGCAATTAAGTCTTGCAAGCATTAGTAGTCTTCAAAGAAGCAGCAAAGAATTCCTGAGGTGCAAGAAGAAAATGAGAGAGAACATGAAGAAATACAGATGCAGAGGGAAAGGAAAGGGAATCAACAGAAGATTGGCACTGGCACTGCAAAGACATAGTATTTTTGGATGACATCAGCATAATAATACAATATCAGGAGCCCTATTCAAACCTGAACTCAGAGCAGGTACATATGACTGAAGGAGGTTGTAACATCTCCTCTTCTGCTGTTGCTGGTGTTGTTTCTCAGGGCATCTCCTTTTTCTAGCTGGGCTGGAAGGTTTCTCTGCTTAACACAGCTCTGAATGTTAGAGCTTACAAAAAGCTGAATAGTACTTCACTTCCGAGGTAGAGAGCAAATTTAGAATCTATTTGCTTTGATTGTCTTACCTCTTCCTGATGTTTCTTCTACAGGTTTTAGGCAGTAGAATTGAGCTCCTAATCTAAATCTGACACTGGGAGCACATTTCTGTGATGTTTGGGACTGCGCCTGCATGAGCTAACCAGCGCCAATACAGTCTGAGCTGGGTGCCTTGGGAGCCTTATTTGTAAGTGGAAATAACAGAAATTCGAGGAGTGATCCACCAGGAAAGCCACCAGTCACGCAGTAGTAAATGTGCAGTTCTGGTCCTCTTCATCTCAGAAACAGCCTGAGAAAAAAGCAACGAGGATTATCAAAGACCATCATCCATGTGAGAACTGCCTAAATAAAAGAGGACTCTTCTGCCAAAGATCATCTCAAAAAGACGAGCAGACATGGGTATAAGCAGATTTGGGGTGCTAGGGAGTGAGACTGGTTGCTTTCTGCATCTTCCCTTACAGAAGATCAAGGGAGGAAGGAGTCAAAAGAAGCTAGCGTATAGGTGAGTTGAGCAGTCTGCTATGTGCAGTTTAGCTGTGGTACTGCTTGCCAGAAAGTACTGCAATTATTTACGTGAAAAGTATACTGCTAACTCTGTTCCTACACTCTTATCAGGCACTTACTTTTGTTTTCTCTGATGGATGAACACGGGGCTAAAAGGACCTGGTCAGACCAAAGATTACTCTTCTTGTGTTCTAATGTGCAGGTGGTAGAAAAAGCCATGCCTTAGTCTCTGCATTGGTTGTCCAGGCTTGCCAGGCTGGTTTGAACACAGGCAGCAAGAATTGGCTATGGTGCAAAACAGCGCTGAAGCACTGAATGATCAATAGATATTGCATGCTACCATAGGAAAAGGAGCAACAAAGAAAATGCCTACAGTGGGAAAATGGGCAGTTAAAAGCTGCATGAGAGTTGAAACTCCCTGGAAATAGAAGAGTTTTAAACAGCACTTCACTCTGCCTTTGGTAGCAATGGATGTCAGCAAAAGGCAGAGATTCAGAAGGTAGTCTTCTTTCTAACAATAGCTAGCTCTGAAGCTCTTGATGTGTTTAATAGCTTCCACTTAACTCATGTAGAATAGACTGACTATAAAACTACTAGAAATATTTGAAGATTCCTGCATTCTACAGGACTGTTAAATGGATGAAGAGGGGTTTTTTCCCTTTTTTTTTTTTTTTTTTTTTTTTTTTTAACAGTAAGGGAAAATACAAGCCTTGAGTATGGAACTGAGGCTGAAAAGCTAGTTTTGCAATCTGGAACAGTGGAAAGAGGTGTTAAGATATTATGAAAAGAATATGCAAGCAATGACAGAGTAAATGCAATGTATTCAATGCAATGGTCGGGTAGGTTTTCATAGACAGAATGGGCAATGTTTCAGAAAAAAATTAAAAGGTTCAATGAGGTATTCATTCATTCATTCATTTTAAGCTGAACTTTAGCAGGCAGTAAAAAAGTGCTCCTACACTCATCTAATCAGAACTGGCAGGAGAAAACCACAGATATAATTAAACAAATAAATCTTGGTGCTTATTATATGTGCCTATTTCTGTTAAATATATATTTATAAACTAGATACACATGCAAATAGCATATCAGAAGACAAAATCTGGACAGTATCAGGAAAAATTAGTATGTTGTTATGTTAAAACCATACCCATCCACGAGCTCAAAGGTATGAGGCAACACACCCTGAGAATCTAAATCTTCTGAAATGCTTAGTAGAAGAGGTCTAAAGCACAATAAAATTAATAACAAAATGTAGTTGAGAATCCCTCCAAAGTGTGTTCTGGCTTATGTTAATACAACATAGTCAAAACTCTTTCCTATTTATAAAGAACTATTGAACACCACTATGCTCAAATACATGGGGAGACTTTGGCTTTTTCATTAAAATATCTGTATTCAGTTTGAATGTACTATAATCCCTGTAATTTAAAGATAATCAGTATTGGATGAAAATGACTATATGCAATTTATTTCCCCTACTAAAAAAGAAGTCTGAACATGCTGTCCTGACAAGCATGGTTCTTTTATACAGAATTTGACAAAAGATTAATAGATCAAAGAGAATAGAAATACCTATTGTCCATCTTGATCTGACAAAAATGCCATCTGATCTGAGATAAATATATATATACTGAGGGCCAGAATTGATCCTACATGTGAGACCTTAAAGAAAACAACAAAAACTCTTATCAAAATGTGACTCACATAAGATCATCTTCAAATCTCAGAATGTTTTATGGAACCAACTATTTTCCTGTTAAGTGTCTGCAAGAGATAACAGTGACCTTAGCCTGTATGACAGGCATTAAACAACAAGAACAGGTGAATTTCCCCCAATTTTGCTAATGTTTTAACAGAATTTCATTGACCCAAGTGAAAGAACAGGTTGTCTTGAAAATTAATACTTTTAGAAAATGTATTTCATATAATCAGAATAATTTCTAACTATCAGAATAGTTTTAGGAGTCACTGAAATCTGTCTTTGACAGGAGAAGGGATTATTCTCTTCAGAACTGATAGTGAGGAGTCATGATGCCAGACACAGGCTGCAGCTGCTACCTGAGCACATGACAGGACATAGCCATTTGCACCAATATATAGGGCTGTTAGCCATACAGAAGTAGCGTTTGAATCTAGAAGAATGTAGGAGCCATTGCTTTTAGGGAAGAGTAGTTTTTTCTGACCTGTAAGTCAGAGCAGAACTAGTACTGTATTTCTCGTATTGGTTTAGATAAAATTAAACAGTTTTCCTTTTCAGAGTAAATCCTTTTCTTAGAATTTCAGAATCCAGTCATTTATGTTTCCATTGAGAGGAACTTTGTCATGGGATAAAGGTTTAATCCCCAATACACTGTGCATTTTAATCAGTTTAAATCTTTGCCTGAGAACAGACATTTCACAATCAATGGATTTTAATAACCTTCAGGGGGAAATTGCGTTAAAGGCAAGCAGTAATACTTTCCTGATTTCCCTCTGCTACTATTGGTTTTCTATTTTGTTATTAAGAATCTTAGCATGAGACCCAGATCTTTTTTCTTTTTTCTTTTTTTCTTAAGCATTCATCTGCTCTTGACGATTTTTCCTCGCATGAAGTTTTAATCCTCTGTTTGTGACAACATAATCATTTCCACAGCAGCTAATTGCAATATTTGTAACCACTGATTAGAACTACAGGTGGGGATATGTAGTCTGGATCTACTGAATTAAAAACAAAACAAGTCCCAGATAAGCCAGAATACATGACAGAGAACAGAACTGTTTTCATAATTCTGTTTCCAAAGCAATTCTTTTTTTTACTGTAAAGTACCACAGCAGTCGATGTAAAAATACACTGTCAGTGAAGGGCTTCTCTAGAGAGAGCCTTTTGGTGACTTGGTTTCCCTTATCCCTCCCATTTTTCTTACAGTAATGGTGCATAGGGTGATTAGAGTTGTAGGGTTCGGGAGCCACAGAAAAAGAAATCAACTAATGTTTCTGTCAATCTGAGGTCGCTTCTTGAATGATTAGAAACTGCAGCAAAGCACAGAATTTTGTCTTTATCAGCCACTATGTGTTTGCTTAGTGAGAGACTGAGAAAGAAGGAAATAGCAAAAAGCTGCACTGGATCATTTAAGAAGGAGTTATTAATTTGTAATTTGCCCTGCAAGGGACGCATACAATGGCACTGTTCCAGCACCAGGGCAGGAAGCAGCTGTAGTTTACCTGTTTTTCCTGTCACCTTGCCCTCCACACTGGTGCACTTTAATCATCCTTCCACACCCAACCAGGCAGCCCTGAGTCTGATCAAGCAAGGCTGAGAGCATAGCTCATCCCATTACCCAGGTTTTTAACTCAGACAAATAGAAGCTGCTTTTCACATTGTTCCTAAAGCTGCAGCTGCAGCACTTTTTAAATGTGTTTTATGCATTGATGCCTGGAATTTTTTAAAGAGAAATGGATGGGATAATTACGTGGAAAAATGTTTCAGAGGTAGCAGATCAGAAGCTGGCATTATAGCCCTGAGCATGAGTGGACTTTCCAGTGCATCTGTGAAGCTCTTCCTCCCTGCAATGCATTTTCTTCCTTCAGATTGCATACAGGTGGCTATACCGAGCAGGAAAGAGTAAAAAATGCTGTGATAGTCTACGCCCAAGTGAAAAATAGAGTACAGGCATCAGAACAGTTAGAGCTGGTTTAAATAGAGCAAAACTATGGTTTTACTTACTCTTTGTTTTGAATCTTATTCAAACTATATTGCTTTGAGGACAGAAAATGCTCATTCAGACCTTTATTGCAAATATCAGATAGAGAAGAGATTTAATACCAGTTTTTTAATGTGGAAGAGCAGAAAATTTATTATTAACTAATATTTTCTCTGTCCTATCCCTTTCGACTAGCAAATAATGACTGTGTTAGGAATTGGTTATTAAATGGAAGCTTGAAAATGTGGACAGGTACATAATGAAACCAACTTGAAAATGACAATGGTATTTTTCCTCCAACTTTTATTTAACTGGTCCTTACACCTATGAAAATCACCACGAAGTCAATATTATTGATTATATTTCAAAGCTCATTACAATGACAGTTTGAAATGAAGTGTCAGGTTATCAGACTTTGCTTTAGATTATATTTGTCAGCACTGTAATTGAAGATATATTTTAACAACATGGTTTTGAAGCTTCATTTGCCATAAATTTGAAGATTTCAGTCACTGATAAAATATGCGTTCCATGCAAGGGCATTATGGGGTTTTTCTGGTGTAAATAAGTCACTTATGCTCAGTACCAGTAAATGTAGAAATCTGGATATATGCTGTAAATATTTTTAATGACAATATGTAAGTACATGCATACCGGCTTCAAATAAGTCCAAATATTCAAATAAGTCCAAATAAGTCAATATTCACTGAGTGACTGCAATGATCAATTAAATAGTATTTTTAGTCTCAATTACAGAATCTTTTGAAATTGCTTGAATTTATTTTGCCATTTACATGGGCAAGAATTTTCCTCTAATAGTAGTTGTGGACTTGTCTGACGGAAGAAATTAACTTCAAGGAAATGGGAAAAAAGTGAATATTGCATATATAAAAGGAAGTAATTTGAAACTGTAATTGTGAAACAACTGAAATTGCTTTTGCTCCACAATAGATGAAATCAGCTGTGGGTAACCAAAAGTAAGAGAATAAAAAACCAATCCAAACAGTAAAAATTGCTGGAGACAAAGGTATGGACTAAGTACTTCACTGTTTTCCTTTCTGCTTGTCAAAGAATGGTCATAAATAATATTGAGACTAGTATTCTCTCAGACTGCAGTACTCCTCACAGAACAATAAATTAAGTGAAATAATTTGCTCAGGAAGATGGTAGCATATTCTTTTGTTGGAAGTTGGCAACTGCATGCCAGTTTTCTATCCTGACCACTGTGGGATGCCTGCCTGCTGACACAATGGTCTGCCACTGCAGTGGACTTGCCAGCACATCACTTCATGCCCTGTTGCTGCCTGGCCTAGCCCTGCCTATTCCTTAGGTGCTTCAGAGGGTCTTCCAGAGGGACAGGGAATCCATGGGGGTGTTCCCTTCTCCAGTTCCACTTGCTGATATCCCATCCCTTTTATCTTGACAAACAGCATTAGCTTTTACACTCCAGCCTGTTACTATTGTTATTCCAATTATTTCTCCCTCATTTAAATCCCTTCTGAAATAAAACCTGTTTATTTGTGGAGATCCCCACTCCTGCATCTTTGCAGGCCCAAAATGATGGAGGTCCAGTAGTTCATGTGCTTATCTGAAAGTAAAGTTGGTGCCATGTCATAGATGAGTCCCCAGTAGAAACTGCTCCACCTAGAATCCTCAATGATTATCTCCTTTGTGATCTGGTGACTTTTAAAACTTACCAGGGAAACACTGAGCATCTGCTGCATACCTAGCAGTATAGTGCTGTGTTGGTCGTCTTTATTTCATCAGTCCACTGAACTGCAACAGCCAGCTGCTGAAGGAAGTGCACAGAATGGTTTGTCCTTAGGCCCAAGCAGAGTGCTTAGGACAGAGAGCAGTGAGAGGAACTCAAGCTTGGTGCTACAAGGGTGAAATTCTTTTTACTCCCTTGTAAAATGCTGGTGTCATCAAGGATAGGAAGTGCAGTGTTTATCTGCCCAGCTTGGAAGAAGTGAGAGTGCCAGTTCCTGTAATCCTTCTGACCAGTCCTCTCCTAGCAGCTCCCTGTCCATTCAACCTCTTCCCTGACAAAATCACAGCCTCTCCCTTCTTCAGGCTCTGCTGCTTACGAATAGAGAGGAGGGAAGGGACCCTCATGGTGCAGGTGACCTGCTGCATGCTGGAATAACAGGAGGCCGTGTCTACAACAGATAGCTAAAACTGAGAGCAATCCATGTGCCGAAGTGCCCATGCCTGAAAGCTTCTGAGGCAATGTTTGAATGTGATGCTGAAGTTACAATTGCCCACAGGCAATTCAAATAAAAGTCCAAGTTTCAAATTGCTTTAAACTTTCAAATTGCTTGCAGTGAAACATTTGATCATCTACATCCTCAAAACTAGGTGATAAATACATAAAAGTCTATGAAGATACAACATTGCCTGTGTTTAATTCTGATGTGTTCTTACCTCCATTTGACTTATATGATTTCACAGATGGAACAGTGACTGCTTAATTGTCCATTGCAGTATCAGCATTACTATTAATTGATATTTCCTATGATCTGAAATACAGTGCTGGGAGATGTACTGTCTGCTATCAGCCTAAATAATAGTTAGATGATTATGTCCCTAATTTAACCAGCCTGCTTGCTTTTAGGGATTAGAAGTATGTTTTCAACAACAACAACAAAAAATCTGGATATCTGTGTCCAGCTATATTTTACATCAAAGGAAGTGCAATAATTTCTCCCATTACTCCAAATGGTCCAGAGATAGATTTAATTTATTGTACAGATTATTGTACAGATTATATTATTGGGCAGATTTAATTTATCTGACTACAAGCAGATTAAACATCAAGGCAGAGAAGAAGAGAATAGGCAGATATGAAAACATCTAGACTAAGATTAATCAGTTGTTCAGAATGCTTTTGAGTCACTCCATCATATTAGACAACTAATTCAACTCATAGAAGCTATACTGTCATTATGATGAGAGCCGAGCAGATTATTGGCAATAAATTTTTTAACTAATGAATTTAGTCTCTTTCGGTCAACAATTACTTATGGAAAGATTCTTGAATATACCTGCTTGATTTTACTCAGAGATGGGTTTGTCCCCTCCTTTTCCCTATGACTATGAATATTTTACAACCAGGATTGGAAGTTGGACTTGTATTTTATTAGTTGCACTTTTTCATACACACAACCTGAGTTTTATTGGTTTTTGATTTAGTTTCCCTTGTGAAAAGACTTATGACTGGGGAGGCCAAAGAACAGAGAGTGTGTTTCAAATTGTTAACATCTGCCTGGGCCACAAGGATTTTACGTCACATGTAATTTCTAAAACCAGTAAGTTAATGTAGGAATTTTATGGCTAGGTTTCAGGCCTCAGACTTACTCTCTTTTTACCACCTGCTGATCTACTTGTGAATGGGAAGTCAAAGCTCTGCTTTTCTAGTAGCCCCATTCTAGGTTTCCACACTAGGACAGTGTGGAAAAAGGATCCCCTGACATGGAAAATAGTATATACAGTTTATGACAACTGTGGTATCAGTATTGGAATGTACAACCTAAAAAATTATTTTCTGCTTAAGCAGAAGCCATGCAGATTTTCTTGGCAAACACAAACGGAATAAACTCTTTGGAAGAAACTCGTTTTTGAAATTTGAGCCAATGCTAGAACATATCATATAGTATTCATTCTCCTGTACTTGAAAAATTAAGGAAGAAACTAAAGACAAAAATGGATTTTTAAAAAAAGTATTATTTTCACTCAAAAGGACAATGCTGTTCCTTTTTATTTTTCCCCAGAAATCTTGCTAATAGTAAATGAGCCCATCTTTTCTGTCCCGTCGCATTTCAAGTTTCTCTTTCCTTGTTTGATTTCTTCTGGAACTGTTACTTGTTACAGTGTTTCACTTTCTATCTTATCTCGAAAAGTCTGTATACTCTTCTTTTGAATGTGTCTAATGTAATTTCAAGTGTGTTTGCATTTTCCTCTGCTTTCTTTCAGCATATTTGCAATGTGTTCAGGTTTTCTGTGTTGGCTTTTAAATATGTTTGTCCAACAGATTATGTGGTAGGTATTTATTTTTCCTCTTAATTATTGTAATTTTGTGTGTGTGCATGTGTGTGTGCATGTATGAAATGGTGCTCTAAAACAGTCTAGTACCTGTACAAAAGCAGCACCTGTTCATTTACAAACACTGGAAAGAGCTTCCATGTGCAATATGAGAGAGTCTGAGAGAGAGAGAAAGAAACACAGCTAAACAAGTGGGGATAAATGACTGCGAAAGATTTCTTGAGCTTCAGAATTTTGAGCCTGGGAATGAATTGCAGCTGTGTGCACGCATACATCTAGGGGCAGATTTTCTTCTTTAGCCTGGCTCTTTCTAAGTGCTAAGGGCAAGCTAGTGGAAAAGAAAGAAAATTACAAGTATTTGTTGTCAAGATTGCAGCAAAGGAAGACAGGAAAAGGACAGCTACAGAGAAGGAGCCAGGAAGAAAATTGTTTTGTATAGAAGTGTGTATTTTACAGCTGATACAGATATGTAAGGGCTGTATTAAAAAAAAATCGTGAATTAGAAAACTAGTAGGAAGCAAAGGCTGGTAAGTATTATGAAACAAAAAGCCTACTCCTTTAATTTATATTTAAGTGAAAAAGAAGAGGAAGAATTTCACCAAACCAATCTTTTCATTTCTCTAGAAGATTACTATGCTGTTTCATCTGGGATTGTGATAGAAGTTACATTTTATATTTCCTTTATATTTTGGCAGGGAGCTGACACACTGTTATTTACATGCATTATGTGGTTATGTTTCATTACACAGTATAATAATATAACACAGCTAAATGACAAAGTCCCCAGTGAACATTTTAAGCGGTACACATCCCTGGACTGCAGTAAACACGCTAAATTACAAATTCATGGACTGGTGAATATGGCTGTTCAGTGATACAGGGATGGTTCATCTTAATAGACAGTACATTCTGCTGAAAGGGCATGGGCAATAGGACAATGTTTTATATATTTATTTACTTAAAGACTGAGGATAGAAGCCCTCAAGGAAAGAATATACAAATTTGGTTAAAGCACAGGGCAAAGGAAGTTTGTAGTTGTAGAGTCATCTAGACAGAGTGGGAAAAAATCTTACAGACTTCAATGATGTTTTCACCAGTGTCTTCTACAGTTACTAAAGAAAGGGAAATGATACTCACAGGTTAATTGCAAATTAAAAGTGGGGCTTACTGATGGAATACTGAGATTTTGTTAGTAACTGATTACTCTAATTGCTCAGACAATTAAAAATAACAGCCCCAGAAGGCTACACGGTTTTGAACTTGGTCACTTTGCCTGCACCTATTGTCCTCCTTGTCATCTTCCCATGCCTGTAATGTCTGCATGATGTCACACCATTTTCATCTTCAGCATAAGATATGTCACTTTTATTCCTGACTTTTTCTAAGAATTATAAAACAATTCTGTGGCTGATGAAAAAATGAGATAAAACAAAAAGCAAAAGCATTATGCACCTTTTTTTTTTTCCTTTTACATGAAACAAGAGAAGGCTACAGGAACAGACGGGAAAAAATTGTCAGCTAGAAAAGAAAGCAAGAACAATAAATAATTCCCAAGGCTTTTATTTATAGTACACTTTTAAAAAAGGCTTCTAATTACTATTTGTATGGAGCTACTATTGATTCTAGGTGAATATTCTATAAAAAGAACATTTAGCACCCACCTTTCCCACAAAAGATTTGTTTGTTGCTTTTTTTGTTCTACAAACTCTATTTTTTGAATTTTCTACTAGACACTGAATGCATCCTCACTAGTAAAGAATAATACTAATGATCCGGTAGTCCCTCACTCTGTAAAAAGTTCAAGCTCGTGAGCCCTTCGGGGCTACCATGATCCCAACTTATACATGTACATCCTCAGGCTTCATGGCTCAAAGTTAAAATAAAAGGAGTACAGATTATTCTGGAATGTCACAATGAAGGTAACAGAGTGCAGGTTGTTGAAAATAATGAAGTAAAAGTGATAGGAAGACATTCTTCAGAAAAACGAATCAAGAAAGGTGCTTTTCTTTTCTGAATTCTTTGGGGTTATATAAAGAAAGAAGACTGCAGAGCTGCAACCATATGTGTTTAGACAAAAATAACTTAATTACTGTAGGTTAACTGCAAATTGGCTCAGGACTTTAAATAAGAAGTTATGAAAACACCATAGTAACAGGAGGGTATGTGCAGGAAAGGACAATACATCTTTAAGATCAGAGAAGTTATATTCTGCATGCAGAATAGCTTACCAGAACAGGTGGGGACTGGATGGAAGCACATGATAAAGAAGGTAGAAACTGTGTTATAATGAAATGGATAAAGCCATCCAAACCCGTGTGAAAAGAGACAGGTCACAAAATGTTTGTATGCATAACAGATTCTCTTAAAGAGGCACATCATTAATCATGAAGACTTCAATTGTCCTGGCATAGACTAGAATAAAAATCATAAAATGACTATGGAAAGTTATTTCTGGAGGTAAAACAGAGCTATTTCCTTTTAAAGCTGCTGAGCGATCAAGAAAGCCAGACATGTCTTTGGATGTATCCTCAAGAAAATAAGATATATGTGATAAATGAGATAAAAGTTGGTGAAGATTTGATTCTTGTGATCGTAGAGAAGCAGCAGCATCAAACTGTAGGCACTCAAGAGAATATTTATAAAGATGGAAGTACAAAAATATTGGACTTTGAAAAGGCAGAGTATGAAGAATATAAAATATATTGAGAGTAGTGTGCAGAATATTAAAAAATATGCAAAGTGCACGTTGCAGAAAGGGAAGCTACTTATGAAAAAAGGAGAAAAGATAAAAATTCTTGAATTTTCACAGTTGTACAACAACATTAAACGATACCTGGGAAGATTCCCAGGTGGCATAGGTATAACTCCATTTTGTTGGACAGTTTACACTAGCTAGAGATGGTAATGTGTTTAAGGTAAGATTAAGATAAGAAGAAAATCAGACAAAAAGCAGATCTAAAAGTCAAATGTTTCGCACAGCAAGGATTATACTAAAAAATAAAAGCAATAGAAGAAAGAAATGAGAATAACTACAATGAAATATACATACCTCTAAAGCAATTTGACGAACAGAAAAAGCTTTTATTTTCACGAATATACAAAACAGGTATTTTTTTCTGCTTATGATT
>NW_010178042.1:23964-24336 GCF_000695765.1 Mesitornis unicolor | reverse complement strand
CTAGTGTCCTGGTTTGAGCTAAATAGAACTAATTTTCTATTTAGTGATTTTACTTTTCAGCTCACTCTCTTTTAGGTAGCTGAACTTGCTGGAAACTAGCAGCATGTTTTTCCCAAACAGTGCTGCTAGAATATATGCTCAAGGTCAGTTGTCTCATCATGGGTGCTGTGTCTGCGCCTATGGGGGGGAAGCGGAGCCAAGACGGACCCACTAGGTATTCCATCCCACATATGTCATACGCGGTATAAAAACCAAGAGATCACAAGGGTCTCGTTCCCTTTTCACCCTTCTTCCATCTTGGAGCCCTTCCATCTTGGACCCTTCTGTCCGTCTCAATCCTGCAGAGGCCAAGGCCTGAGCAGAATTCCTGCT
>NW_010178042.1:0-23933 GCF_000695765.1 Mesitornis unicolor | reverse complement strand
GCTGCTGATCCTGATTTGTGTGTCCTGCATCCTGCTCCCACCTGCTGCTGAGTTTGGTCTGGGACTTTTTCAGTGCCTGGCTCTGCAGAGCCTCTGGTGATGTATTCGTCCTTGGGTGGAGGGTAGGGGGAGGATTTTATATTGGTTTTGTATATATTTGTACATATTTGTATGTATTTCATTATTTTTCCCATTTACAATATTATCCTGTAGTATTAGTAATATTGTTTCATTAAATCTGTTAGTTTATTTTCCAACTCGTAAAGTCTCTCTCCCTCATTCTCTTTTCTCTTCCCTTCTGGGGAGGGGAGAGGGGTTCATAGAGAGCATCTCTCCAGGATTTAGTGGACAGCCCAGCCCTAAACCACAACAACTAGTTAAAAACCTCAGATGATAATAAGCTACATATAGACAATTTAAAGCAATGTCTTCATGTAAAGTATATCAGACAGAAAGGGCTGCTATTAGTTTTTATGCCTTATATGTCTGCTGACTAAAACAATAACAGAATGCTGGTTGAAGCGAACAAAGTGTGTCTTACAGTTCACAAATAAAACAAGAACAGCAGGAGGTCTTTAAGCTATTTAAAGAATTTCATGGACTTTAAAAGCCATTCGCTGTGAATCATGATGCCTTTACAAACACTCTGAAATTATTTTTTTTAGTGGTTGACAAGTCAAAAAATTCCATCATAAAACCAGTGTATTAACATTTCTGTGATATTTTATGCAAAAGCTAAAAAAAGATTTCCATACAAGAATAGAACACAGCTTAGCGCAGAGCCCTTACAAAGCAATAGAGTGAGTCCCTTACTGTAGTATAGAACTCTTTGCTATGAGAACACTGCTGAAAATGTGGGTAAAAACTACAGCAACAACTAAACATTTACTTTGGAAAGCTGAAGTTGTTTGTGAGGTAAAAACATCCAAAGTGAACAAGACAAAGTTGGGGTTTAAAGGTTAAGGTTACAAAGAAGCCTGAGAGTATTGGACTCAGTACTCTGGAAATATATTGGACTTTGTCATGATCTAAATGAAAATGCTGCAAGGCTGACTGAAGCACAACTGTGTCCCACAAATGTTTACAGCAAAATACACTCAGGCTGCTGTGATATAAAGTAAGAAAGGAACACTGTCCTAAAAGAGAGGTTATTGGAAAAAGGTGTATTTGTTGTCATCTACAGTTGTGAAAAAGCATGAAATAATCTATATAATCTCTAAAAATAAATTTCTAAATGGAAAGCTGTTAGGAGGCTGAAGGTCTCTATGTTTTGTAACCTAGGTAAGGCCACTTTTAAAATGATAGGCATGTCCTGATGTTTTCTGCCAGATTGTGTCCTATGAAGGAATCATTTCTGGGAAGGATAAACTTATTAGTACAGGTAACAGTGAAGAGGCACACGGAAATACATTAAGAAGAGGGCACAGTTCAGAGAAAACTGTTGTGATGGAAGGATAATACTGCTTTCTTCCTCACTTGGAGCAGGGCTTACTGAGACCAAGGAGGAGAGTGGAGAGGGAGGGCTATCTTCTTTGGAGGGCAGTGGTCTACTGAACAGACTTTCCAGACACTGAAAAGCAGTGAGTTTTTGTCCAGGCTTTCAACAGGGTGAGACTACATGTCATGTACTGCCTTCTTTTCTGCTGTCCCCATTACGTTATCTCACCATTTTGTTCTCTTCATAAATTGCCCCGTTGGCACAATAACTATAAGCCGTGCTAGATAAATAGGTAAAACATTCAAAAATGCCATGAATGAAGAGTCTAAAAAAACTCCTTTGGGAAATGGAACTAGAGTCTGAAATGCCAAAATATATTCCCCTTTAACACTGGAAAGCCCAAGATACTTATGTGTTTGCTGCATGGTTGTGAAAGCAACATATTCTGCCTCTAGACAGGATAGGGAGCAAGTATGTGTGCATGCTGAAACCTCTATCCTGCATCACTGGAGCAGAGGTTTTGCCTGAAGTCGTCCCAGCTCTTTCAAGTTTCCTTCCCCAAGCAACAAAACCACAGCTGAGGTGAAGAGCAGCTGGTGCCTGCTTGGGTTGCACCCTTCCAGGGACTGAGATGGGGTTGGGATCTATAGCCTGGCACATATGATACAGATATGAATTCCTGCTTGCTTATGGAAAACTGAGTGCTTCCACTTTTGGATTTAACTTATTTACATTTAGGCTTCTACTTTTTGATTTAGGCAATCTGCCTGCATTTCAAAACAGACTTTAAAAAGTATTTCAGGAGAGCAGATGGGTGAAAATTTTCGTATCTGTTGACAGTGCCCAGGCTCTGGCAGGAGGGGGCTGCAGGATCACTCCTGTAAGGAGGGGCCAGGGCTGACCCAAACCAGACACAGCCTGTTCCAGCAGCTCCACTGCAGGGCACAGATGAGCTCTTCAGCCACGATGGTGGCATCTCTGGGAAAATATACTTAAGAAGGGGCAAACAATGCCACCCAGGCAGAGGGGACGGGAGAAAACCAGTGAGAAATAGCAGCATGAACACTGAGGTGACAGAAGAAGGAGGAATAGTTGCTCCAGGTGCCACAGCAGATATACACATTGCAGACCATGAACAGGACCATGCCAGACAAGGTGGACATTTCCTGAAAGAACTGCAGTCTGTGGAGACACCACTCTGGAGGAGAGGAAAAGTGTGAGAAGGAAGGAGCAGCAGAGAGAGCAGCAACCATTACATACTCACCACAACATCTGCCACCTCCCCATCCTCCCTGTGCTGCTGGAGTAAGGGGAAGGTTATGGGAGTGAAGGAGTGCCCTTGAGCCTGGGAGAAACAGGAGAAGAGATGTTGTCTTAACTTCTCTGTTTCTCACTATCTGCATCTGCTTTAAATGAAAATAAATTAATTTTCCCTAAGTCTGTTTTGCTCGCAGTAGTAATTGGTAAGTGCTCTCACTGTCTTCTTCTTCACCCATGAGGTCTCTTGTTAGATTCCCACCCCCCGCCTGCTTTTACTTTTTCTCCCTTTGTCCTGCTGAGGAAAGGGAGTGAGCAGCTGGGTGACAGTTGAGCTGTTAGCCAAGGATAGCCACCATGAATTTGAAAATCTTAAGGAGAAAATGGAATTGAAAAGTCAGAATGAAGGAGAAATAGTAGCTAATCATTCACATATAAATTGATTACACAATTTCACATATAAACATAGGGCTTTCCAGATCTATGCTGCCCTACTGGGCAACTTGAAGTCCTCCTACCAAGATCTAGAAACTGACTGGAAGGAGAATGGGAGGGAACGGTCTCTTGCCCTTCCATCAGTGACTCCTTTCTACTCTCCAGGATGAGGTAAGGTGGAGAGAACAGGCCCTGTTCCTGTTATCTGGATACTTTCCAAGTGTGAAGATCACTTTTTTCGTCTGTTTAACACCTTAATATGGTAAATTCTCTGTAAATGTGCTGTGACTGGTGGCAGAGAATCATATACACATTCAAATATAGGTAGAAACATTCCTATCTTACTTAGATTGACTTTATTTTCCATTTTTAGTCTCTGATAATGTTTCATATGAAAGTTTCCAGTTCATAAAAAACCAAAAAGAGTCAAAAGTAAGACCTTGAATATTTCCACTCATCATAAGCCGTGACAAAAATAATGCAGTGACAGAGCTAGAAAGGTCTACAAGAGAAATATTTTAACTCATATATACTAACTATAGGGGACCCACAAAGATTCATAATCCAATAACATAATATCCTTAATAAAAAGGATTTTTGAAAAATTTACTTTCTAATCTGGCAATATTTTTCAATACCCAGTGTCATCATGGACTGTTGTAGAAAAGTGTCTGAATTAAGCTAGCCTATAGAATGGAGTGTGATGGAAGAGGGCAGATACATGCTATATATAGGGAAAAAAGCCTTAGACACAGAGCAAAGTTGTAAAAAGAGAAAGCTGGGCATACACACAAGCACACATATACAATACAATATTCTTATATCTGTGTTTACTTTCAAGAGGTATTTTTCTGAAAAATAAATTACAGCAGTAGGTGAAAAACCTACAAGGGAATCAGATAGATGAACAGTGCTTCAGAATTCTGTCTCCTGTACAAAGGGAAGGTATACATCATAGTTACTGTCACCATTGACTGTTATAAGGAATCAAGAGCAAGTGCAACTGCTGGGCTTAAAAAAGAGTAATAACAACTGTCTTAGTGGCACTGCAGCTTGTAAGCTGCTGTGAGGTTAGGTTAGTGGACAGAAAAAGAGCTAGCATATCATCCATAAATCATTGAGCCTAAGCAGAGATACAGTTCCTTAGCTTTTCAGCCAATCAGGAAATCAACTTGATTTTTCAGTAGTACAAATGAGAAATATTGCACAAGGACTGTCACAGAATCCCATTTCTACAAGACAGATTGATAGAGCATCTTGAAAGTCCCTGTTTGTAAATACTACAAAGGAATTCATAAGCTGCCTTCAAGTATCAGTTCCATTGCATATGTTATCTAAGTTAAATATGTCCTATACATTTTGGATTTTGAAAGATTATATACTAATCAAGTGACCCTTTTCTGGAATACCATTGAATATGGTGGGAGAGGAGATTAGGATGTAGAGCAGATTGTACTTTTGTTTTGGTCTTGCTTACAGGACCTCAGTAATATGGATAAAAATAATTAGGAGAATACAAACTCAAAAGATATGTAGAACCTGGGATGCAACAGACCCTTTCAACATGTGTTTCAAGTTTTAATTTAATAGATAAGAATTTTAAAGCAGCAGATACTTAAAGAAACACCCCAGCAGCACTGAGTATATTGCATTTGTGTGTTCTAAATCAGTAAGGAATGCCAGATACAAAAAGTATGCAAAAAATATCCACAAAACAGGTCACCAAAATGCAATTCTATTTTTGAAAAGGTTGTCCATCAAATCTAGAGCTTGGAAAAATTCTGTTCTGTCCAGCTCCCTGTAAACACAGTGTCATTCAGTTCAACCCTCAGAACCTTGTCAGTTTTTGTATTTCACAATATAGTATTGTACTTCATGTGTCAAGGGCAAGAATAAATCACTGTCTAAAGTTTCACCTCTCTGACATTCCTAGTTTAGATTGTAATAGGTATGCTGAGCTGATCTTTCTAGAATTGAAGAAAATCTTCAGTTTTAGTTTTCCTTTTTCTTCATGCAACTAGATGAGAAAATACAGGTTTCTTTATCTTTGCATGTCGTGCTTTCAGGGTCTTTTTTTTTTTATGCTTCATGCATAGCAAGTAGCAGCAAAAGAAGGTGTAGTAATTTTTAGAGAATATATTCCATAAAAGAAGAATATAGGGGAAAAAGAAACTGTTACAAGTAATGAAGTGGCTTTATAGGTTGTCTCCTACACAGCAGGCAGATATATTTCTAACCTGCTAAAAATTATTCATTACTGAACAAAGCCTAGGCTTCTTAAATTGGGAAAACTCCTGTTGACTTATAGGCAATGAAAATTTTGCCTGATAGGGCCTGATACGGTCCTATCTGAACTAGCTAGGACATGAACGTTAAATAAGACTTATGACCTGATGAGAGTTTTTGTGCTTAAGGCTGTATTTCCAGTGTATATTTATATATTCAATTTTCTGCATTCAGTAGTTGTACTTTGGCAGATATATAAGCTGCACAGTAGCTGCTTCATGGGTAATGTGATCCTTCTTCCACTTGTACAGAAACACATAAAGAAGCCTAAATTTCATGCATAGTGCATAGTGCCCATTTCATTCCATGTGCTATACTTCATGAGAGTACGTAATTTTCATGGCTTTCCTGCAAACTCTTTTTTCCCAACCCTGACACAAAACATCGTTTTACTACAGCTTGAAGTATTTGTAATGAGCTGGACAACTGAGTCCACATGCTACATGCCCCGAAGAGGGAATCAGTAAAAAAAACGTGAGGAAAAATACAGTCTGCCAGTATTTTTGCTTTAAAATTATATTTTTTAAAATTTAACTTAAGGCAAAGTAAAATGAAGCTAAAGCAAACTGGAAGTATGAGGTTTTTTGTTGTTTAGTTTTTTTTGCTTACCACCCATCTTTCCCCAATACTCATATGTTATTTTCTTATTTTCTTTCTTTTCCAAAAGTAGGTATTTTGAAAACTATGTGTATACTGTAAATGATTGACTATAACTTAAACCCCAGATACAGCGAAAGATTGGCAAAAGCCAATTCCTTATCAAAACCTAATTCAAACTTTGCATAATTGTATTCCATAAGCACTCAACATAGTTTTTGCACCTGATGTACCTAAGATAATATACCTTAGAATTCCTAGACAATTTACCGTAAGCATTTCTAAATGTTAAAAACAAATGCAACATTTCACTGTGTTATGTACCAACATAGTAAGGCAAAAATCCTGAGACTTTTATTTCAGCAGAACAGTTCTGGATGTTCCCCAAACCGTTTTGCTATGTTACAGAACAGCTACACAGTATTCAAAATGCTCTTGTTGGTTTCATTTACTTCATTTCAAGAACCTGTATAAAATACAGTACCCAAAGGTCCTTTTGTTATAGTGTATGATTTATAAATTGCAGTTGCATCAAGATTTCCTCTGTGCAGGCAAGGCATATCACATGGGTAGAAAGAGGGTAATGTAGCACAGGAGAAAAGTTTAGAGAAGCGATAGAGTTCCCAAGTGCCATGAAAAAAGTTAGAAGGGGCCGGTGAGATACTCAGGCTGGGAGGTACTCTAGTTGTTGAAAATTAAAAAAAGATATATTCTCTCTTTCTATAAGTAAATAAGATGTTACAATATTCAAACAAGCTTCACTGCCACCTCAGGAAAGAGTACTCAAAAACTGTTTAACAGAGACATGGTTGTTAAAACATACAGGTTAATATATACAAATGCACACATATACATGCACACACAAAAAATATATCATATCTATGTATTCTACGTAACTTCTCCAAATGGCCAGGCCTCGCTAAAAAAATAGGATGGGGACCTTGATTCTAACCAGCATCTCTCATGTTTTGGCTCTCCCAGAGATAACCATGTCCCTGCAATTTGAAAACGTGTATCTCTTTCCATATCATAACTAGTTCCGTGTGCAAGAACTCATTATTCTAACTTATCATATATGCAAATATGTGACTCATTTTTCTAATGAAGCAGTTGGGGTCAACACATTTGCATAGCTATGTTTAATCAATCAGCTACCAGGTTGTGACTGCTTAAAAAACTGATAGTGGAAAAAAATGGATGGTTTTAGAGCAAAGCATTTTTCATTTTCCTCTTTGTCCAAAAGGGAGAATACATGCTATCATTACCTGTTATAATCTTAAAATTGCATTATAAGCTTTATATTGTCTGTCATATGCAAAGGACAATTCCCTCAGACTCATAACTTACCTGAAAAACAACCATAGTTCCAGAATTCTTTCATGTGTTTGTTTCATAATTGTATCTATTTGTATGTTTTTATTCTATTTGTGGTTTTTTTTTCCCTTTTTTTTCAGGGTTAAGGATGAGGAATATATTGAATGTATTGAACATCTTAAGCTCATCTTACTTTTAGGGATCCAGTTAAAAAAATAAAACTATCTCACTGACACATTAAGAAACTATATGACTGCAGTGAGAAACTGTTTGAATAATTTATCATTTGCAAAGAAAAATGACAAGTATTGTGCATAACAATGTATGTCATCAAAGAGAGTTCTTTTCAAATTGCCTCCTGATTACTTACACAAGTTTAAGAGAGGTGAGTACGTACTGGTTGTAAATTATTAACTTTATTTAAACAATAAATTAGCTGGAATAAACACTTACTGTATCACATACCAATTATATAATTATCCCTCCTCCAATCATTAACTGAGAATTCTTTTATATGGGAAAGACATGAGAGAAGTCTCCACAAAGAGGAGCCCATGGTTACATTTACTAAGTGCTCTTTCCAGACTGCATATCACCAATTTTATGTTGCAGCTGGGAGTTATATTGAATATAGCGAAATACATTTTGTCTGCAAAGAAGCTCCTGAAATTTCCCAAGTTGACTGGGGTAGATTTGATCAGCACATGAATGGGAAAGCAAATCAAAGAAAATCTCTCAGGCTCAGGGTTGTAACCTAAGCTCTTCTTTTTAATCCCACACATACAGACCTGCACTGACATCTCGGATATCCACACTATTCTTACTTAAGATAATGCAAATTATATGTGCACACCTTCAGATGGTGCCAGGACCCTGTGCACGTTAGCTCTCTCTCTAGTAAAAAAGAATGTTCTGAAACACTCCATGGATTAAATGGTGGCTCCAGTGAAGCCAGTGGGATCTTCAACTTTGGCTTCCACAGAACTGAGATTTTACTCTCTCTCCTTTGAATGTGGGCTACTGCCTCAGTTGGAAGAACAGGTTCTTTCTTTCTTTTTTTTTTAGATTTGCCTTTAAGTAAGTACTTGTGAAAGATGGTAGCCTTATGGTCCTGGAGACTGATTCTTTTCTCTTTAGCCTCTGAGTAGTTTCAGCCAGGAAAAGCTTTCCCTTATTGATATACCAATATGCACCAGCCTTCATCTACAACAACAGCCTCTAAGAGTTCAATGTATATACCTCTTCAGCTTTTTCTTTCTTTTTTCAGGATGAGTATCACATCTTTGTACAGGTGAACACTCTAGCTCAAGGACTGTCGCAACTGAGAAAAGAATTAATTAGAATTCTTACCCAAATATACATCTGATTGGATTGCTATTAGATTTATTCAGTGCCTAGCACTACATAAACAGCATAGTTTTGCCCTGAATTATTGATATCTCTTATGTCTGGTTTTCTTTTCTGTAACCAACGAGACTAAAGGCTGATTAATGTTTCTGAGTCCTTGAGCAACCTTAAGTAGGCACTGGTATCAAAAGAAGAGGAGAGAGGACATTCTTTTTTCCTTTTTACACCTCTGTATACTTCATGATGGCTATATTCAGGCTTCAGTGCTCCTTAACTTGGATATATTAAGTAACACAGGAGTCATCCCTATCAAGTTTGCGCCAAATGGTGGTCAACATTCACATTACAAACTCAGGTCCTTTGCTGTTGCCTCTGTGCTTGTCCTCTATATAATGTTAATTTAAATTATAAAACTTAAATCACTTTTTTATAACACAGAGAAATATGGCTTCTATATACTTTCTAGTATGTAATTAGTATACTTCTCTTGTACAGTTTTTAGTGACATAATATGACCTCTGTATACTACTTAGCTCCTCTTAACTTCCACTGACATATAGACCCCCTATACTCAAGTACAATTATATTATAATACAGAAAGCATAGACTAAGACTTGAATGGCTGTAATTCATTAGCTGACAATATGACAATTTTATGGTACAGATGCAGTCCAGCAGTCAAGTATTACCACTCTGCCTTATGGCAAATCAAAAGGAGAAATCACATGAGGAACTCTGTCCTGGTACTTATTTTCCACACTGAAAATACGCAAAAAGACCCATATTTATAGACTTTATTTCATGACATGACAGTTCCTACTTCAGTATGAAGGGACATATCCCCTGCAGGAAATATTTCTTTAGCTCTATCAAACACTATTTCATGCTTGAAGAATCCTTGCAAGCTCTTAGTCCATTTACGTGCAGAATTCCACTGTCCTGTTTGTCACTGTTCTGACCTCTGTTGCAACTGCTGGAACAAATATTGCCAACAAGAGCCAAAGAATAATAAAACTGTACAGTATACATAATAACATTTCTTACATGACCAATTTAGGAAACTTGACATGGTTGGCAGCCTAGTAATATGAAGTACAGGTGATTTTTGTCAAGGTCCTCCTTCATTTATATACCTTATCTAGACACCTTATTCTACTCCAACTATTTCAAAGAATTTAAACAATGTTCAAAGGAAAGAAAGCAGAACTGCAATTAGAAATGTGTGGTGTTTAAAACTGTTAAGGATTGACCTTTAATACAATGCAGGTTGACACTGTTCTGCATCTCTACTTAGAAACTGAGTCTAATAGAATTTCATTATTATCAGTCAATAGCTGTGTTATGATTCAACCAATTTATATTAAGACAAAAAGAAAGAACAATCATGCTAGGTGTCCACTTATCTCTGTAACTGATCTCTGACACTGATCATTGTGGATGCTGTGGAAATAAGCATTGTAATAAAGAACAGGTAGCTACATTATCCCAGCCATGAGAAATTTCCAGCTTAAGCACTTCCTGTGCCAGGTGTTTCATTGACTTCAGTGTGGTCAACACTTCTTGTTAAACTCTTCTATACGTCACTCTTCTTGCCTTTTCAATCTACTTGTACTTCACATAGTTGTAACATCTTGTGACAATATATTCTACAATCTCAATATCCACTGGAGATACTTTCTTAATCTTTGTTTTGAAACCTCTGTCTAAGAATTTCATTTAATGCTGCTAATTTATGCAGCACATTAAGTAGGGAAGAATTTTTGTCTAGTTGGTTTCACCATATTGTGCATTACTTAATATGACCTCTGTTATATACTTCCCTTTTTCACTCTCTCTTTTCTAAAACAAAGAATCCTAAATACGAATTTAAAACCGTTACCTGTTTATACCTTTGCCTCATTGTTCTCCATTCTATTTTTACTATTTCTACCATTTCCTTCTTTGGCTGGAGCAGAGGGTGTGGGGAGTCAGAAGGAGGAAGCACGGCAAAATTTTACTTTGTATTTAAAGGTGTATATGACACAATTTTTGGTTGTTGCTATTTAGATCTCCATTTATCCACCAAAAAATATCTTCGTTCCATTTGTCTCAGACCACTACTGGACACAGAGCTGTCATTCAAACAGAACTATTCAAAATTACTCCTAAATCTCTTAGCAATAATATATAATTCAGCTAATTCTTCACAGGTGTTTACTTTGTACCATTTTTCCTTATATGTGTAACTTTGTGTTTATCAAAATGTATATATTATATATATATTTGTAATAGCTCTTTTGTTCTGCTAGTTAATGGTCCTGGTTTTTTCTGGTTCTGCTGAAGTCTGTTACTATATGTGGCATAACTATTCTCTGTCTTTCAAAGATGGGTTCTTTAAACTATCACACTTTTCCAGACTTAGACAAGGGATTTCATTTTATATGGATTCACTATTACTGGTTGAGACAGATCTTAACCTCATTTGACTTCAGGTTTTGATAATGATATAATTTCTGTTATGGCTCAGTTTATTCTGTCATTTGTTATACCTTCTGTCTTCTTGTAGTGAACTGACTATCTGCCTTCTGCCAGAGCCCTAAGATACTTGGCATGTCAAGATAATCCCCAAAATCAAAAACTCTGTTTCTTTGTCCAAGTTACTCAACTCCAAGCAAGTCTTATCTTCCCTTTCGTATACCATTTTTTCAACCACATATTGATATCTGGCCTGGATCTGCAATTATTGCAGAGTATGTTACTGTGGAGGTTTTAGACTTAGGCATAAACTCTCTTCGCTTAATAGTTTGTCTCCAGAATCTTTTTATGTCATATGCATAATGCCGTATTTTCTATGGGCAGTGCATCATCTTTATGCTTGTCAGATAAGTTGTGACACTGTCCTCACTGAAATTACAAATTCCACTTTCTATAATATACAATAATTAAAGTACATTTGGTGTGTATCTCCTCCTTCATATCTGCTAGCCTACTGACCCCCACAAAAAGGTTTTTAGTCATCACATGGTTGAAGGGTCTTTTCCAAAACATTGCTCCCAACTCCTTGGCTCCCCCACCCACCACCTCCATAGTGTAAATTACCTATTTTTTCATGCCATTCAGTCATTAAACTGTATACTAACCATGAAAGGGATCACGCGCTCAATTTTGTCATTCATGTAGAAAATAGATAATAGGATTTGTGTGCCAATGTGAAAGGGATGGCCACAAAGTGAAGGAAGAGGATTAAATTTCAGGAAATGTGGCTGAAGGCTTGGATTTTGAATGCCAAAGTCTGTGATATTATGCAAAAGTGGTTCCATATGAGAAAATGCTAATAGCCCCTCAGTAATGAACCTCTCTTCTCACTGCAGTAGCAAAAAATGGTAGGAACAGAAAACTTCTCATGTAAAATTCAAATCCTGGTAGACCTCAGGTGTCTTTATTAATTTCTAGACACCTTAGTAAAACGTCAAAGGATGAGGGACAGTAGAGTCTAAAACTATGGAAATCTTTGTAATAAATATTGCTGTTCAACTGAGGCTCTACTCTTATTCAAAGAGAATTTGCATTTATTTACAGTTAAAAGGCCAAATACCTACTTCACAGTTGAGTTTTCCATAAAACTCCCTTTCTCCATCCCAGTTCTAATAAATTCTACAGTGCTGCCAAGAAAAAGCAAGCTAATGATCAGAGAAAGACTGGTACACCCAATATAAACTCTCCTCTAAGGTGCACAAATGGGCTCATCTCTTGTTTCAAATACATTTTAGCTGACAGTCCTGGAAGAATTCAGCATTTTGAGCAAAAAAGTCAGAACCCTTTTTTGGTTTCGTCTTTTAACCCGTTGGTTAAAATGTCTAAACATTTTTTTTAAAGTGATTGAGGACGACGACATTTTAAATGCAATATCCCAACACTCTGCTAATGCATTCTTAGACATCTACTTTATCATGAGTGAATTAGGGCCACATGAACAAGATTTTTTTAAAGAACTATCTAAAAATTACAATGCAGTAAGTCCGTTCTCCCTGCACTTGGTATGTATCACACATAAGAAGTGCTGTAAGAACTCCTTGAATCTGACACCTGATTTTTTATTATGTTTAATGCATGTTGAACATAAGAAAGGGAGGTTTTGACAAGAAACACAATGAGCTAGTATCAGTCATACAGTAATACAAGGTGTTATGAGATGTTTTTAAAATATTATCCCAAAAGACAGTGGCCTGGGGAGAAAGCAACAAAGTCAAAGAATAATCTGAAACCCATATTCCTCTCATCAGACTTAGAAGACATTTTTAAAAAAAACATATCCCCAGCACAGACATTTTATGTATGATCTATTTCAATTCAGAAGTGTATGAATGACATGAAGAGGTGCATTCTGTGGTGATGGAAGAAGTTGTTGTTTTGTCACTAAAGCTGTATTTGTTTACACAGACACATGACAGTGAAGACTACCCTCAGCTGGCAAAGTATGCCAGGTGGTAACCATACACTTTGCCCCCAGCCACACTGCTACATTCCTTGACGTGCTCTGTGTGCAAAAAAGGTAAAACTTGGCTGTCCTTGTTTTTATATTTGCTTCAGGCTGTCCTCTTAGCAGCTATAGTTATTAAATTTTGCTTAGTCCTTTAATTCCAAGTCTACATAAAATGTGAGTTTAGTCCAAAGTGCAAATGAAAATGCAATAAGGACAGCACTGCGGGTTGAATGTTACCTTTCAGATCATTCAGTTCCTCTTCCCTAAGTTACTTCTTTTTTTTCTTACTTTATGTTTGCATTGAGTATCTTGGATTTTAATAACTTCATAGCCTAAAACAAGTCCATAGCTAGGAACATTGCCCTGATATCTAGCTTGTTTATCCAAGTTCTTTGTCAGCTTGCAAGCCTCCTGCCCTCCTAACTCAGTCAACTGTTAATTAATCACCACTGTTTCAAGCAGTTTTCAGTTCAGATAGTGCTTCTATGCCCAGCCATTTGGCTTACTCTGCCACAGAAGAGTTCATGAGATAGTATCAAATGCTATAACAGATTGCTTCTATGAGCTCTCTTCCTCAATAGTATTATTGTCTTATATCACCATATACATGTATGTTTATAAAATTATACTTTTCTGATAACATTCTTTATAAACTAATAGTAGTTGTTTTTCATGTTATGATAATAAAAAGACTGAAAGAAACAACCAGAAATGTGCAGGTAAGGCTCTGAACTTTAGTTACATTTTATAAAAAGTAGAAAACATTCGGGAAGCACAAAGGTGAACAAGAACTCCTAGTGTTCAAGAGTTCATTCTGTTATCAACAAGAAGGCTTTAGTTTAACAATCCCTTCATTTTTCTCACGTAATCATGTGCCAGCACTCAGCTTTACCTAATGCTAGTTAAAAAGCCTATCTGCACTAGGTCATCCAAAAAGGTATTACCAGAAACATTTGGGATGGTTTGTGAGCTATTATTTATTTATACAAGAAGGTAGATAATTTTTGCTGGTCACTGTGCACCAAGTCCTGCCTCCATCCTCCTTCCACCCTCCTTTCAAGTATTTATATACATTGATAAAATCCCCCTGGACCTTCTCTTCTACAGGCTGAACAGCCCCAGCTCTCTCAGCCTTTCCAGACTTCCATTGTAATCTCTCCCTTTAATTTTACCGAAATCCAATAAGCAGTGATGACTTTACATTTCTATCAAATTTGTAAAGTGTAAGGTGCAGCTGGATACCACCTTGTTGGGCCAAACTTTTCTTTCTTAGATCAAATGGTCATGGAAATTTGGCTTTAGCAAAATTGCTGTCCCTCCTAACCCCTACCCAGGTCTCACTTAAGCTCAGACTAGGGTACCCAAAGCTGGTTTGAGGAACACTGTGGAGAGGCTGGTGCCCTGTCTCTGGCCCTTTCCACCACACTGTAGCCTTGCCTTCAGCCTGCCCTGGCCTCCATCTTCATTTGCTGCTGACAGGACCCCCCTGGGTGGTCCCTGGATCTGGTTCACTGGTTGCTGTGCCTGGGTCTGCCATGGGACCCTTACAGCAGCACCAGGCTCTGACTATTGCGTGCACACCTGGTGGGGTCCTATCTCACCAGTGGGGGCATAGCCAGCCCTGGGGTTGTCAGCTTTCTGCTCACCTGCTTTTGGAGAGCAGCCCCTCTCCTGCTCCTGCCTTTAACTTTACTACTTCTTCTGTTATTTTCTGTATGAAATCTAATAGTCTGTAGTTATTGCTGCCACCATCGATTAGTTACTCATGGCCTGTGTGGCCCTTTGAACAGTTTGATGTGTTCAAACAGGGTTTGTCAGATAGGTTCCCCACAGAAAACTGGGGCACCAGATGAACAGTTATTTTCATACTTGTCTTTAGTTAAAAGTCACTGATGTTAGTCTGTTGTCATCCCAAGCACTTTGATCTAGAAGGCTTGGAATGGATTAAAAAAAAAAAAAGAAGAAACAATCCAAAACACTATACAGAAATGTCACCCCACCACCTCTTAAAGTTAATTTTTAGGTGTCATTTGCCTGCTTTACAAGGCCATTTTCCTTCAATGCACAGTATCCAGAGTACAACAGTTTATCATTCCCAGTCATGAGAACTAAGGGACATGTAATTGGATATGAAGCTGATTCAGAAAAGTTTAATTTATTTAGGACAATACTTTCTTGGAAATTGTGACCAGGATGCAGTATAAGCACCTGAGGGCTATATTTGCAAGAGGAAACACTTAACACTTGTTTTTCAGGTATGTAAATTCTTTTTTGAAGACAAATATGCCTGTCAATGCAACGTTTGCTTCTCTTTCTCCTTGTTTTAAACTTTAATTTCCGGCTCAGATTTACTAGACACTTTCAAGATTTATTCCTGTGATGCTATTTTTACTAGTTCCTTTATAGACTAGAACTGCAATTTTAATAGTCTTTAAAAATGAATCCTTTTATTTCTGGTACACAGAACACTGTGTACTAAATGCAATGCAATAGAAGTTACACAAAATCCATGAACTTTAATACATTCATACTGTGTTTAAGAATAGAAGTGTGCAGTTCACATTTTTCTACAAAAAATGGGATGTAAATATTTTCTTTGGGTAAATGTTTGATTATTTTCCCTTCTCTGCATAATGGAAATGAAATTTGAGAAGCTGTTTTTGAAAATAGTAACATTTATAACCCTATGGATATTTTCTATCATAACTGTTATGGATAAAGTACAGGTTTCACCTAGAATGAAACAGAACTCTACAGAATTATGTTAGATTATAGTAATAACAGAAATAATAGAAAATTCTAAGTAATAGAACTATTCTTTTCAGAAAATCATAGAATAGTAGAAATATTATTTTTTAAAACATGGTCAGTTGGTACAGAATGACTAGTGCTTTTTGACTCATTTAATTCGGACAAGATCTCTTCCCAAGTTCACTGTTTCTGAAGAAAAGGGCCAATTAAAATTGTCATAATTAAATTATTCTGTATGCATTATTAATCCAAATAATAATTAATAATAACATAGCAATGTAATTCTAATGTGATTAAATCAGTAGTACAGTAATTCCTTAATTTTTGGGTAGTTTACTTGAGTTGCTGATTAATTGTGTTATTGTATGAAAGTAATCTGGAATGGATGCTGTGCACAGCTAGAGTTGTTAGTCCAAAGCATTATAACACGGCTGTTCTGCTTCCAGGTTAAGGAAGCTGAATTTTTTTTTTTTTTAGCTTGGAATGGAGCCAATAAAACCCTACATATGCAAGCTGGTCTCATGCAAAGCTATTTTGTGCATTTTTTCACCGCATTCCTTACAGGCACAAGTTCTACCAGGGTCTTATGTTTTGTGCCACATACAGATGGCATACATTATTACCTCCTGTTTGGGACTGCTACAGTTAGGCCATCCTTGAACACGTAAGTGCTTTCTTCTGTCTCCCCTTTACACCCTCCTAGGTAACAGTGACAATAGAAATATATTTCCATGTCTTATGTTTTATGCTGCATCTTGAAGTGGTGCACAATAGGCATTCTTTGAGGAAGTAAAGCAGAGGTGATTTTCTGAATTCAGATATGGTTGTTATTCCACCAGTCTATTTTGGATACTACAATTTTTAAGTATTTTTTTTTTAAGACTTTGTCCTTCACAAATTTTAGAGTTATTATGTATAGAAGATATCACCAGTTTACTGGAGTTGACCTCCAATGTGTCGTCAATTATCAGGTAGCACAAAGATTCTCCCCTAACAAATCCAAATATCGTAGATTTACAAAAGTATTTTAGTTATCTAGTTTGGATCTACTTCAAATAATTCTAATAGTGATTGCCCAACATTTTTCTCTGAAATGAAAACTATAGATTTATATTTAATATGGTGCTTTGAATCACACAAAGAAGATGAACAAGTATCAAAGAGAGACATTACATTGCTTCTACAGTCTGGAGACTGCAGTGCAGGTAATAAGCAGCTTGGACTCTATCATGGAAGCTGCAAAAATTCAAAGCAGCCCAATCCTATTGATCTTACTATGCCATTAGCAGGCCGTTTCTAAATGCAAAACATGTGTTAAATCTAAGTTAATGTGGCTTCTGCATTAATTTAATTCTTTCTTGCTTCAGCAAAAAAATGTTTGTACTGTACAAATCCTACTGTTGCAGAGCAATTCCTTAGATATAAACAGCTTGGCTATTCTTAATGTTCTCAATACTGCTGAGAATCTCAGAAAAGCTGCAGAGATGCATCACAGCAATCATTAGTGATCAAGAGTTTCCAATTACTAAGTCACACCTACTTATCAAACAGTTTATACAAGTGAAGCAAAACTAAGCATTTGCATTTAGCAAGGAGTTTTCTAAGAAAAATGAAGATCACACTTCCAGAGCATTTTATTTAAAATGCAGATACATCACTAGAGAGGCAATTTTACCACACCAGTTTAATCATGTTGCCTTAGTAAACCAGTTAACTGGAGCCATAGTGTGATCAGGAAGTTGAGAGAAGAGTCACAATGACTACAAGTGTTTAATACAAAGGGACGGTAACTACTTACCACTTTGGCTTTCCTGCATGTGTAGCTGTGTATAGCTATTGCATTAGTAAATTCTTATCAGGTACATCAGTGCCTACAGCTAGAAAGATCTCTGACAGAGAAAAAAAAATAGAGATTTGGGAATGTACAATGAAATAATTGCAATAAATAAGAGGGTTTTCTTTAGAAGAATGCCTGAAGACTTCCAAGCACTTCTGCATAAGACTGACTTGCAATTTTACATGTTGTTTTACATAGAACCAAACTAATGCCATACTAAAAATTCAAGAGATAATAATGGTCTAAATAAAAATCTTGCTCTGGGCACAAAGGAATACATCGAATATGGACATAAGCATTTATTTTTAACTACAATAATGTTTTCACAGTCCAAAATAACACAGAAAAATGTAATTAATATTATACTTAAAATGTATACACAATTTGTATCCCATCCTTTTCTCTTTTATGATGTTCACCTTTCCAATGTCCTTCTGAATCCGAAGATCAACATCTGAACCTTTCTCAACTCCCACAGGAGTGGTAGTGATAATAAGTCTCCAGCAACCTGAGGACTTTGCATGAATGAGTATCATTTTTATAGTGGGAGTTTCTTTCAGTTTCAGATTTGCTTCTACAAGCTTTCTCACAACAGGTTCTTTTCCATTGATTTCCAACTATTCTTGACAGAAAGAGCTATTGTTTGTCATGCAATGACTCCAGGGGCCTATGAGACTATTGCCACACAGGGTACTCAGAGAGGCTGAGGTAACACACAGAGTGAATTCACTATACACTTGTTGAGCAAGCTAAACTCAGCTCAGGCTGTACAAGCCTGAATAAGACCTGAGACCTTGCACTGGGCAGTCAATTCAAAGCCTGTGGCCTTCTGCCAGGGACAGCATAAAATCATATTTACTGGGCTACAGCTGTTGCCACAGTGAACAGAAACATACCACTGACCTTCTCATGGGGTCTGGCTCAGCTTATGCATCTGGGCTGGTTTTGGCTGGGATATAGTTAATTTTGTTCACCGTAGGAAGTATGGGGCTATGTTCTGGATTTCCGCTGAAAACAATGTTGATAATACAGGGGTGTGTTAGTTATTGCTGAGCAGTGCTTGCACAGAGTCAAAGCTTCTTACACCACCTCACCAGTGAGTAGGCTAAGGGTGCACAAGAAGTTGGTAGGGGACACAGCTGGGACAGCTGACCTCAACTGACCAAAGGGAAATCCCATACTATATGATGTCATGCTCAGCGTGTAAAGCTGGGAGAAGAAGGAAGGGGGTGACATTTGGAGTGATGACGTTTGTTTTCCCAAGTAACCGCTATCTATGATGGAGCCCTTGTTTCCTGGAGATGGCTGAACACCTGCCTGCCAGTGGGAAGTAGGCAGTGAAATCCTTGGTTTACTTTGCTTGCGTGGGCAGCTTTTGCTTTAGCTATTAAATGGTCTTTATCTCAACCAGCGAGTTTTTTCCCTTTTACTCTTCTGATTCTCTCCCCCATCCCATTGTGGGAGAGTGAATGGGCAACTGTGTGGTCCTTAGTTGCTGGCTGGGGTTAAACCATGACAGTGCTCTGTCAGGTAATATCTAAAGAAAAACAAAAGTACTTGCATTTTCTTGTATCTTCTAATAGTTCAGCTAGAGAGAGTTCAGATGAAAAATTTCAACTTTTCTCTTTTACCTTCAGTAGAGCTGACATTGTTAAGGAAAGGGACTTCTTTCAGTGTCCAGAGTGTAAAACTGAAAGTATTGAAACATGGTGAAAGAAAACAAAAGTCTTTTCTTTCTTGCTAGACTGGAGACTTGAAATTGCACAAATTGGCTAATGTGTTCAGTAGCAAATTGGAAAAGTGGAGGTAGTAAAAACAAGCCAACTTCCCAAATACATAATCCATTTTTTATTTATTAATCTAGAGTTTGTTTCTAAATAGAGCTGTTTTCTTATTCACCCAGATTTTTGAATGCTGAGTAAACTAAACTTGTGAAAGCTCCTTTTAAGACTGACCTCTCTCAAATGTAGAATCAGAAATGTTCCTTATTAACTTGCAGTGTCTGTTCAATGCCAGCATATGGTTTTGTTGTTATCTCTTTGAATGAAACCACACTAATTTCCATATATCTCCATTTTGCTGTTTTCCTCATACTTACTTTACTCTTTAATGCTTCTTTGTTTCCAAATCTTGTTTGAGACCATTGAAAATGGGAAGATAATTATAAAATAAATATGTTTGAGATGAATAGCTACATTTCTCATAAATCTGTTTTTTAATTACAAATGAGCTCAACATAGTAATGCATTTTACTTTAATTACGATTTTGATGACCTTCTTAGAGCTGAAAGCCATTTCTCTTTATTTAATGACATGCATGTGTGTGTTTGGGGAGTTCTGTTGCTAAGTGATTTCCAGGGAAGCTAGTGAAGCAAACTAATGAAGTGTCAGATAATATTTTGTAGTGTTTTTATGGAATGGCATTATTGGATCAAGAAGAGACCTGTCTTGCATTTGCAAAATATTCAGAGTTTGAAGGTTTGAGAGAGCATGTCAGACCCCAATTTCAAAAGAATCCCATTTCTCCCTGTTCTACCATGTCCAACTTGTATGTATGACTGTATAATATAACAATAGGCAAGTGACAGGTTAGTGCAATGCGGAATTGTCCCATTAATTTGCGATGTTACAAAGTATGTTTGAATCTTATACTTCACAGTTTCTTTCTCTTGCTTGCTCTTCGTTTCTTTTTAAATAAGCATCACCATTGCTCTTTCCTACAGCTTTGTTTGTAGAAGAAGCTGAAGTGCACTGTATCGGACATACACAGTGTATAAATTCAGCCTGTGAATACAGAACTTGTCAATTTCAGAGTGAATTTGCAGCAGGTGGAAGTGACACAGTACTGACTTCAATATAGTTCTGTCACAACCATGATGGAACCTGGGTCAGCTTCACACACAGTTTAAAAAAAACTTTTCCTAACAGAATTGCTCATAAGTAAGCTCTTTCACAAAGACAACCAAAAAGACTGGGTTCTTAGTATGGAAATGCTTAAGAAATTCAAGAAGATAACTGTTGTAGGATTCTTATACGGCATCTTGTTTTGTAGAAAAAAGGAAGCCATTTAAACTTTGGCAGCAAGTATTTTAAGGCTTCAGTTGGGAAGCTGAAAAGGTGTGAGTAAGTTACAGACCATCCGAGTAGCATTTCGGCATACCATAATGAACAGGTACAAGATATGTCCTTTATTCACAACGTAGATATGACCCTAACATGCATTCTTCAACTGATTCTTTAAAACCACTGTTATCATACAGATAGTACAAGAAGGAAACAGAAGAATTTTCAGGGATAGCTGAATCTACAGAATCCAACCATTACCCCATTTCATTTATTTAAATTTTGTTAATTTCTTTCTTAAAGAAATTAACCACAAAATGTTTTTAATTTTTTTTTTTAAGAGAGTGATGCCAAAAGCACTGCATAAAGCACAACCTTTAAGCTAAATTGATTTAGACTTTAAGAAATTTAGGGGAAATTATAGTTTGGATATCTCCTAATATAGCAAACGCATTTCACAGTAATTTTTCACTCTGATTTTCCTCTATATCTTCTTGTTTTCACTTAATAATCTACCTCCCCCCATTGATCCTACCAGACCAAAACTATGTTTGTGTAATACATTATTAAAGTGGTGTCAGACTCACGATATAGCATGCTTGGGGCTTTGCAATAACATGATTTTACTTGCTGTTTCTTGAAAAATACTCAAGGGATTCTAAGGCAATATTAGCTCCTTTCAAAACATACTGCATAACCTGTTTAGTTATACACCATTAAGTTACTAAACAAAATCAAAGGTGGTGGTGTTTCCTACATTCTACTTCAGTTACGTTTTGTAGGCAGGCTTTTTCCTCCCACAGAAAAGGCCTAATATTTAAGAGATGCTATATATTTATTTTACTAAATTTGTTTTGAGGTTTAACCTCAGCTAGCAACTAAACACCACACAGCTGCTCCTTCACTTCCCCCCACCCCCACTGGGTGGGATCGGGGAGAGAGAATCAGAAGAGTAACAGTGAGAACACATGGATTGAGATAAAGACAGTTTAATAGGTAAAGCAAAAGCCATGCACGCAAGAAACGCAAACCAAGGAATTAATTCCCTACTTCCCATTGGCAGGCAGGTGTTCAGCCATCTTCAGGAAAGGGCTCCATCACACATAGCGATTACTTGGGAAAACAAACACAAACACTCCAAATGTCCCCCACTTCCTTCTTCTTCCCCCAGCTATATATGCTGAGCATCACATCATATAGTATGGGATACCTCTTTGGTCAGTTGAGGTCTGCTTTCCCAGCTGTGTCCTCTCCCAGCTTCTTGTGCGCCCCCATCCTACTCGCTGGTGAGGTGGTGTGAGAAGCAGAAAAAGCCTTGGCTCTGTGCAAGCACTGCTCAGCAATAACTAACACATCCCTGTATTACCAACATTGTTTTCAGCAGAAATCTAGAGCATGGCCTTAAACTAGCTACTATGAAGAAAATTAACTCTGTGCTAGCCAAAACCAGCACAATTTGTCAGTGGGGAAGTCATTCAGATGGTGATTAAAGAGAATAACCTACCATTTTGCTGTGAGAGCATGTACCAATCCCGAAACACACTCAATTGCTCATGTACCTGTAGCTTATAATGTACCCGTAGCTTATAATGTACCCTTATTGCAACTTGCTCAAAGGGCATTACCACTCTAATTAGTTAAATGAATTGAGTCCTGTCTCTCTTCTCAGGTTTGAAAGCAAAATAATTCTCATGTTTCTGTGTGACAGAAGAGAATTGTTCTTACCTAGAGAGGAAAATTATACAAGAAAAGAGCATGTATTTCAATTGCAATAATTTAATTATAAATAAAATTGATAAAATTGTATGCAACAAGATATGTGGGTACAGTATGTCCTGTTAAAGGACAGAGTTGTGAAAGGGTTGTGGTTTTGCCTTATTCTGTATGCTGCTTTCTGGGCCAGGTAGAGTTCGCCAAAAAGAGAGAAAGTAAAAACACCGAACATGTTCAAGCAGAAAACTCATTTCTGCAAACTTAATTCTGTCCTCTAAAGAGAATGAGAAAGACAGCAAGGCGGAGACTGTAATACAAATACATTGAAAGGCTTCAACAAAAAAGAGGGGGAAGTTGTGTATGTGGCCCTCAGAGGTGAAAGGATGGGTTTTTCCCCTGGAGAAAATGGCCAGCTTCTGGAGTAGGAGGGAAGTCCAGAGGCAATATGCAAACAGTCTCATAATACTAAGACTTGCTGAACCAAGACAAAGAGACAAGGGAGGGAGGAACACACTCTGAAGCAATATGTTGTGCAGATTTTATTCTGAGCCCCCTTGTTTTAGTGTTACACACTAGTGATTCAGATTTTCCGTCTCAAAAGTTGCTGTGTGCTAGTTGGTATTCCAGTACAGGAACTTTGGAAATCAAAGGCCTTTTGATGTCTTGGGTCCTGCTCAATTTTAGGAAAATCTCAATACTGTGTCTTACTAGCTGAGTTCCATGTTTGGAAGATATTATTGAAATTCATGGTTTACCTATATTCAGTTTGCAACTGGAAGGTATGAAACCTCTAACAGTGCAAAACTGTCATGTTTGAATGGTGTCCTCATCCCTGTGTCAATCAAGGGTGGAACAAGGAAAAGGAGTGCAATATATCTTGTCAACAAGCTGTTTCTACGAATAGTAGGAGATGTTAGTATTGCTTTCATATTCTACATAGGCAATTTTTATCTATCTGCTGATACTGCTACGAGTACTGGCAGTCAATACAAGCTGTGAATTTTTGATTTGTGATTCCAGTTCTTGTCTCTTGCAAACTGAGTAGAATCAATCTAATCACTTGTAACAGTAGTTGGATAGTTTCCACGACTGCACTTTGGAGTAGACTGGCATAACTGTGTCAGTTAACTTTTCCTCCTCTACTCACACTGAAAGTTAAGCAGCCATCACATTGCCTCCAGCAAGTTATAAATACAGGATTATAGTACTAGGCATAATGGCCTGAAACAAAATTTGTTAAAGTACTGAAGATCTCTGGTATCTGATTTGTTCTGCAACAGTATATTCTGCTCTCTAACAAAAGAAAAATAAAACAAAGTGGACTTTGTCAATCTGAGGGTAATGTATTTATTAATTCCCTGCAGTCAGGTCAGCTAAGCACTTATTGAGTATATGAGGACTCATTACTGTTATGGTTTAAGGGTTACCAGCCT
>NW_010178041.1:84151-97483 GCF_000695765.1 Mesitornis unicolor | reverse complement strand
GGCTGTTGTTGTTTAGAAGTTGCTGTTACACCCACTTGGAAACTCTACGCTTACTGACTGTTATAAATAAATGTTATATATATTGTACTTTAATGGTAAACATAAATATATGGTTGGGCCGGGTGTGTCTGTGCATGTGGAGACAATTATACCCGCCTCTGAAATTATCCACGGACTAGTTCAGAAGTAAAAGTCCATATGGATATTTCCTTTTTCCTATATGGGCTCTAGATGTGGAATTCATCCAAATACCACCACACTCCAGCAAATAACTAGAAGAGCTTGTAGTAAAAGTTACTAGATAACAGATATGCCATAAAAAAGAAGAAGAAGAAACTATTTGATCACACAGAGATCAAGAATCAAAGCAAGAGAAGTACCTGCCGAGACTTCTAAAAGATTGGACAGGGCAAAAATTCTTTCTGGTGCTTTGCTAGATAAGTAGTAAACCCTGATTTCATATAAATGGGCTTAGACCCTGGACCCTTTTTGACTTGTCTTTCTGGTGAGGTTTTTGTTTGTTTGTTTTTTAAAATCAGTTTATCTTCACTGTTTTTCAGATTCACCCAAGTGGCAAACTGCCTAGCAGAAAAGATAAACTAAAAGGATGTGGTGACTTTATGAACTAGTCTCTACTTAAATCCTCCTTTCCTCTCTCAAATAGTCTTTAATTTCAGAAAGCTTCCAACTGAGTGCCAGTTGGCTTCCCTTAGAACTGCAATTCTGTCTCAGTGTGAGGACATTTTAAAAAAAGCTTGCAAGTTGCAAAAGTGCCCCACCATACAGACCAAACAAAACAAAACAAAAAAATCCTCAGAAAACTCCTCTGTCCTAAGTACTGAATTTGAGATTTTGTCAGCTGCAGGCTGGAATGCGCATTCAAGCTGTGTATATTTTTATCTTTGGTCATATAGCTAAAGGCATTCAAAGTGTCAACTAATGGGATTTTCATATATTAAAAAGCAAAACAAGTATTTTATTTATTTATATTCATTATCTTGGGTGTTTTCCTGAGAGCAGAAATAATTAATATGCCTCAGATAATGGCAGGAGACGATAATGTCAGAGAACCTTTGGCTGTGTTCTCAGGGTGCCACTGCAGACAGAGCCTTTTGCAGTCACTGTTACTAGCTGCTAGGTGTAGATTTGCTGTAGTATTATCTTGGAGGGTTGATTCTGATAGCGCAGCTTTACTCACGTATGGAGTTTGTGTTTTGCTAATTATGTTTGAATAGAGCACTGAGAGGTAGGATCTTTCCTATCTCTAGGCCTTGGTTTAGAACACTATTCGCATGCAGGCTGACTTTCAGCATGTGTTGAATGTTCATGTGCTGTCCTATATGATGGCAGTTTCTTCAGTCATTGACCTAGTTCTTATGGGTTGAATCTCCACACAGCTGCATTCAGATAGCTGTATGGTGTAAGCACCAAGGAAAGGAGAATGGGGATCTACTGCAGTATGTGAGGGTAAAAAGAGCAGTAGTAGGATGAAATTTGTAAAAATAGAATTTGGAGTGAGAAATATTTTCTGCATAAATTTGGTGGATGGCTGTAACTTAAAACCTTCCAACAAGATAGCACAAAGGAAAGAATTCTGCCCTGCTTCCCACATAGGACAGCTGACTTGACATGCAAGGATAGTGTAATCTATGCAGTCACTAGAACTACAGGCAGTTACAGGGCAAAAGTTTTGCCTTATGACACTAATAAAAAATAATGCTGTAGCACTGGAACCCAGTATTATCAAATCTACTTGACGCTCACAAATGAAGTCCGCTTTACTCCCATTAGTTTATTTTTCTGAGTGCTCTGATGTTACTGTATAGGAACTGCTGCTCCTGCCCCATGGGTCTCTTTTTTTTTTACCATCTCATGTTCTGTGCGAGTAGCATTTACCCAGTGCAAAATAAATGTAAACTATTACACTTTCTGGCATAATGCACCCAGTTAACACTCAAAGGTCATTGGATGATGTTAGTGGGGTTTTTTTATAATGTGATTTTTGCTGAAATTGATTATACTTCGATATGTTGCAGAAGCAATTTTGGCTGTAGTGGAGAAAAGAGTGCTGTTCTGTGCAGAGCAGCTGCAGTTCCCGGGTCATATGGAAACTTGCTCCTGTCAAGCACAAGATGTGAGGGGTACAGGTTCCTTTGTTTAAGAAACTTTAATAGCTTTGATAAATAAAGGAAGGCTAAATCTCATATCTTTCAATCATCATAATGAGTTTTCCCTAAGTAGGATGGGACAGTTGTGCTTTAAAAAAAGGTTAGGTAAGGGGAATTTGTGCTCTTTGTTAAATATTAGCTATTGAAGCCCTAATCGTCATTAAGTATTCTCAATAAACAATGTTTTAAAGAGCAAACAACTAAGTTCTATGGGTTTATTCACACCATTGAGGTTGCTTGCTAGCATCAGCTTCCTGTGTTCCCTGGTGATGTAAAAGAATTGCTTAGGTATTTAATACTGTGGATTTGCAAATAAATCAAAGTAACTTTGGTTTATTAGGAGTGTTTTGGTCCTTTTTAGAAGACTAATATGTGACTATGTTAAAGAAAAGGTTTCCTTTTTCTTTTTTTGTATGCTTAGAAACCTTTCCTGCTAAGCTACAGGAAAAGTAGACTTGCGATAAACTTAAGGACTCAATCCTTACTTGCTTTGTGTAAAAGATTGTGGTCCTTAGTTTGCTTCTCTAGATTAATAAAAGTGGGTATCATTAAAGTTATAGAACTTGGAGTTCTCACAGTAAAAATTGTGTTAGTCACCATGAAGAACATTTTTCTATGAGTTTGGCACTAATTTAATAAAAATGCTCCAAGTGTTAAATTTAAATAAATTTAGTATCTAGAATCTGTTATATTTCAGGTAATTCTGACAAAAGGAATTATATCTGCAAATTTAACTTAGATGTCCCATCTCACTACAGCTAAATTAGGCTATTTATTCTGTTAGGTTCAATACATACGGTTAATTTTTCACTGTGTATGTTCTTGTAACATTTTAATTCCATTGAATTTTGGACACAGGAAGGTGTTCCTGGTTAGTTTTCCTCCTGTTCAGTTTCTGTTCCTTCTGTTGATAGGTCACGTTACAGTCTTATGTAACAGAACTGTGGAGAGAATGAAACCCAGTAGCTTTTCTCTGTGGTTTGTTCCAGATCTCACAATATGAGATGATCAGTTGCAAGGGGTATAGGGTTTTGGGTTTGGTTTTTTTGATTGATTGTTTTTTGTGTTTGTGTTTTTTTTTTAAAGAGTCTGGATTTTATATTAAATGGTAATACAGTACAGATATGATACTCATATGCATATCATGGCTTTGATAGTCTTACTTTTCCTAGATTAAGCCTCAAAATGAGGAGTTAACATGCTGAGAGAGGGCAAACTCTTTTCTACCAGCTTATGATTCAAAGCTATTGATTTAATTATGAATATGCACATGCTGTATTGTGTCCTGTCTTATCTGTCATTTTGTTAGGCAGGTATGGTGCTACAAAATACAAAATTCTCCTTGAGGAAACGCTCTGTAAATTGGGAGTATTAATAGATAATGCTGCGGTTGCGCAGATATGTAAATAACTTTACTAATAAAGGCTCATTACACAATCAAACCTTTAAAGCAGCAGGGAGAGCTACAGGGAATGGCAGAAAATGTACTGCTGCCAACGTCATTAAAGAACTACTGATCAAATAAGCAGCACAGTGGAAGATTGTCAGAAGCTAATGGAACTTCACTAAAAGTTACTGATGGAGTACGATAAACTTCAAAGAGATAAAGGAACGTAATTCTGTTGTAAGTATCTGAAATCATAAACCATAAGGATTTTCAGTCTCCAGACTTCAAGATTTAATTAATCCTTTGCCTGCCTTTGGCCTCTTAAATCTCTGCAATGTATGCAGAAATATTTACATTTTCTATGTGATCTTGTAAATATTTCTTTTCTATGTCACAAAATTAAACCAGGTGATAATTTAGTTTGAGTGACCAGTCAGGTAAATTTCGAAGCGTCTCTCTGGTGACATGCGGTCTTGCTAGCATGCCAAGGCTGATAGGAATATGTGACGGACAGCAGAGTCTTGGGGTACTGAGGTGCAGTGTTCACACACTTAAGCTTACCCATTCTATAGGTAACTTTTCTTGCCTGTGTTGTCAGTTTGTGTGGAAAAGTCACAGACAATTTGTTGAGAAAAAAGATGGTGGTTTGTCTGAATGCTGCATGGTTATTCTACAGAATCCTAGTGAAATCTGTGATATCAGTATGGCAGTAATTAAAGACCAGCTTTCAAGTTAGGAGACACAGGAGCCCTGAGCAATTTCAGGCATACTCGTTGACCATCATTCTAAAAATAGATTGAATAGTGGGTACACAACAGTTAGATGTCAGTATTTAAAGGTTTGGTTTACCATTTTGTAGATATAATCACGTGAATTACTTGTGAGAGTGTAGTAACAGTAATTATCCAATACACTAGATTGCAAAGGAAGGTATTTTGTTGCAGACACTTTTTTTTTTTGTGTGTGTCATCCTTTAATTTCACTGAACACTTAGCTCTAACCTGCACGTGCAACTCCGACAACTTAGTCAGTTAATTGCAAGTATATAAAGCCAAATTGTTCTCTGCGTTGTGTATAAAAGCAAGTCTTTCATCTTTCCAAAGATAAACTAACAACTTGTAAATTTTAGTGCCAGAATGACAGGATGTACTTTTAGCTTAAGCAATTGCTGTGTGTTCTGTGCAGGCATGAAAACAGTATGAAAGTTGAACGGTCCTTATCACACAGTTATCAAGTTGAAGAAGTAGTTGCATCAGGACTATTTTTAGATATTAATTATGCCATCCTTTATATGAAGACTAGGGGTCTTCTCCCATCTTATTAGTTATATAAATATGGTACGTTAGGACACGTGCCATCAGATAAATTAACCCACATCCTACAGACTCAAAATATTTATGTTATGCTCGCTTTTCTTGCTTGCTTTGTAGTTGTAATTGATCTAGTATCTCTGGATTTTGCACTCCACCCATCTTGAAATATGATAAGCATCACAGGACTTTTTTTTTTCATATTTCACAATCTTGTTTGCATCCAAGATTAGGGCTCTGGTGCGCAGAGAGAGTAGCAAACAGACCATTTGTCTCAGCTGTGAGGTGTGGTTTCCTGTCCTACCCTGTTCTCTGCCTGTTTCGCCCTTAGTAGATACAGATAAACTCTGGTTCTGGAAGGTGAACCATATAGTTTGGGTAATGTTCCTCCTTTATTATGAGACAGCTAAAAGAGCAATTGGGGAGTGGAAGGGGATGGAAAAGGAAATTTGCTTGGAAGTAATCCAAATTAGCTTTGCTGTTCTGTTGTTTTGGTCAGTTAGTTACGTGCACTTAGCTATAGCCAGTGGTTACAATTGTGAATGATCAAGATTTTCTGCTGTTGAGTCTTAACAACATGGGACGTTTTACTTAAAAACCCAGTTCCTGACATTGAGGAAGATCACAGCTTTCATTTTAAATGGCATGTTTGTAGCCCCTCTTGGTTGTAAAGCGAAGTTTGAAGATACAGCATCAGCAAAACATAAATGCTCATGAGTTTTTAGGGGCTTGTGTTATGACTTGAGTATTTGGAGCTGCCAATTCTGCTAGTAGAGTTTTTTATTCTGACTAAGTGTAGTGCAAAATTAGCTACTAAAGACTGAAATGCAGATTAAAAGGTTATTTTGCTCTGGATAAAAAAAGAGAATGTGAAATACACAGTCTGGATGTAGAAAGTGAAGCAGAAGTGAAAATCAAGCAGGCAAAACAAAGCAAAGAGAAAGCACTAAAAATATTTATTCATCTGCGGCTGTGGGCTGCAGAGCCTGGTTTATGAGGCATGAGCCAGGGATGGAGGGTACAGAATTCCCAGGCTCTCTTCTGCTCTGAGATACATGTTCGGACTTAATTATTCACTTGGAAAATTGTGTGACCAGCCCATGCCCTTTGCAGCGAGGCTTTACAAATCAAATGTATGTAGGGGTACAGCAGATTTTTCATGTGAACAAAGCTGTTTAGTTCTTGCATTCTCACAGAAATTCCACAATGAGGAAGTATCAATAAATCCCCTATGTGGTTTCACCAGTTTACTGCCACACAGGTGAGAGCTAAAACTCCTTCTATTTGCTTCCCTTAGCTCGTTCCAGCTTGGCGTGCATCCGGCCCTTGTTATCTCTGGCCTACTTTGGTCTCCTTGCATCCTTCAGAATGAGGTGTTTGACCTGACTCTGTCTCCACGTCTCTCGCTCCTCTCAATTGCAACGAGAGCATCAATCAGCCTTTTTGCCATTTGTCCCTCTCTCTCACTTCAGGGATGCCAGTTGTTGTCTGGACAAGTGTCATGATCTCGGTGGAGGGGAGCAGGGAGAGGTTTGTCTGCCCAGTGCTATCCCAGCACCGTGCTGGTGCCTCTGCTACAAAACTCACTTGCAATACTCACTTTACAGGCTGCCCAGGGAGGTGGTAGAGTCACCATCCCTGGATGTATTTAAAAAGTGGGTAGATGAGGTACTTCAGGATATGGTTTAGGGGGTAGACAGGAACGGTTGGACATGATGATCTCAGAGGTCTTTTCCAACCGAGCAATTCTGTGATTCTGTGAATAGCAGTCTGGGAGCTGAGCAAGTGTAAGGGAGGGACAGAGACCCTGGGCTTTGGTGGGAAAGGGCACGTGGATTAAAACATGAAAGAGCAGAAATTATTTGAGTGAGTTGCTCCAGACATACCTTAGTTTAGCATAGAATAGACTACTTCAGTTGGAAGGGACCTACAACGTTCATCTAGTCCAACTGCCTGACCAATTCAGCGCTGGCCAAGTTAAAGTATGTTATTAAGGGCATTGTCCAAATGCCTCTTAAATGCTGACAAGCTTGAGGCATTGAATGTGTTTTACACAGTTCTTGGCTGATTTTTGCAAGAAGCAGGTGGATACCCATGAAGAGAACTTGTTTGTCTCTAAATATAGGAAGAGAAGTTTGAAAGCTTTGGTAATTTTCTGCTTCCCAGGTCACACATAGTTGTGCCATAGGCAGGAGCACTGCTTTGCAGGAATGGGAAATGTGGTTCTACAACTTACATCATATCATAGAATCATGAAAAATGGTCTTGGAGAGGATCTTGACAAGCCATCCCATCATATTCTGATCTGAAAGGAGGGTCATCTCTGCTAGTTTATCCTGATGCTTAGGTTTCCTTATTATTAGAAATGTCTTCCTAATGTCTAAAGTAATGTCTAATGGTTGGGGTTTTTATTTGTTAGGTTTTTTTTTAGTGAGCACAGATGTGATCTCTTTCCCTCGCATCAATCCCTTAAGTATTTCATAGAGATTTTCACATTTCATTCCAGACTAAATTGCCAAATTATTTAATTTTACCTCTGATAATTCCTGTGCTATTATCCAGATTCTCTAATCTATGTGTTTCTTGAACTCTAGTGCCCAAAATGTAGGCACAAGATACTCCCAAGGTTTTAGCAGTGTTGAGTGAGGGAATGTATTACTTCATATTTTTTGTACATTATACAGAAGTATTACTATAGCACAGGGGCCTTAAGAAAGGTTTATCTGGGTTTGTACCTGTATTGGAGGACAACTCATTGCTCATACCAGTGACCAAGACTAGGTGTCTGCATAGAGGATTTATGGGAGCAGTCTAATATTTAGACTTTTGGAAGGGTAACACTGAACCCTTCTTAAGGGGAAGAGAGTGATATGTTTTCAAGCCAGCTTTCCTATGTTCTGTCCTGGCAGTCTCAGGGGCATCCCACTCTCTGAGAGGGCATCTGAGGCTTGAAAAAGCAGGATCTCCCAAGTGCAGTGTCTGCCTGCAGGCATCCAGATGAGTCCATGACAGATGAAGCTTTTGAGAAATTACTTATTTCTGTTGTCTGCCTATTGTTTCATTCAGGCACTTGTAAAAAAATATGAGGGACTATGTGAGAATTTTCTTCTTCTCTCTAGCAGTGGAATCCATTTTCTGTTGTTTTTATTTCCAGCCTCAAATGGATTCTCAGCCTGCAATGGGTGGTGGCCTTGCACAGTTATGTGTTTTTGAATGTGAATAGTAATGTAAGTTTTGACTTTTGTGATGCTTGAAATTGCTGTGCAATGGCAGTCTATACTGGTCATCACCAGAGAGAGTACTGGTGACCCACATGTATCTGCTTATCCCCTAGGCCTTTGTTATCTGCACTGACTACCATCAGTTTTCTTGTACTAAATGGGGATTTAGTGACAAAGCTTTGCAGAAACCTTATTTGACCTCTCAGTTCTTGTTGGATCAGACCTTTCCTGTGACAAAGACTTTTAAATCTCCTGCACTTCTTCTGCTCTTTTGAGATACTCGTGTAAATAGGAAATAGAAATATATTCTGTAGACTCATCTAGTTTGTGAAGATTTTTTTCATTTGCAAGTAGCAGTTGCCATGATTGCAGAAATCTGTTTTGTGGATCAAATATTTGAAATTGTCCTTAATGGTTCTATTTTGCAGTTTCTTTGACTACATGGCAAGGTTTCTTTGCAGTCATCTTTCAGCCAGGCCCTTTTGTTTTGTGCTTTAGATGACATGAAAGCATGGGTAGTTCACTAATGCTGCTGCTTATTCCCATTGTCTTTGTATTGTGGTGGGATACTTAATCCATGTTTACACAGCAGTATTTCCATTAAATGCTCTGAATTGACAGATGATCCCTTGATTAGTGCAATCAAAGGTGGTGCTGTTTCAGAGTGCATGAAGGCCCTTTGAATTAAGGGCATAAAAAAGTAGGGTTGGACTTGTGGCATAGGGTGACTGCTATTTCCAGCTCTGTTGAGGTGGCTTCAATTAATTCCTTTCTTGTCCCCTTTTTTGTCTTTTTCTGTCTCAGTATTTGGCATTCTGTTTTCAACTCGTGTTGAAGGAACCAGTCAAGTCTCTTTGAAGAGTGGACTGGAAGTACCACTATCTTATGTTTCCTATCTATTTTGAAGAGTTCCCATTTAGCAGTGGGAATTGCTGCAGTATTCTCAGCCTTTAACAGCTAGTGGCAAGAAAAAGATTTTAAATAAGCAACAATGTCATTTATTTCTAAATCAGCTACAGAAGACTTCATTTTGGAGCCATGCAATTCATGGAAAGCTATCTCTCATACAGAGACTGAATGCTGCCTTTTACTGCTTTCCCCTGCTGGATCCCAAACTGAGGCTTGGAGTGGGGGCTGCACCGACAGCATGCCTACGACCTGAGCAAAGTCTTGGATTTAAATATTACTGCAGATGAAGAGTCCTGTTTGATTTCTTAGGCAAGCCTGATGAAAGTTTTAACACTGTCTTCTGCACATATGATTGAGTCAAGCTGCAGCAGACATTCAGAGCTGCAGTAGATCTGTACTGGGAGAAAATCTCAGGGTGGATATCTGGACTAAAACGTCTGTCTCCTGCATATACATTCTTCTTCACTCCTCTGCAGAAGCCACTCATCTGAAGAGGCCTCAGGTCCCTTTGAACTGCAGATCTTGAGACCAGAGTAAAAGAAAACAGCTCTGTGGCAAGTAAAGAGTTCCTTCACTCTTCCTAATTGAGTCGTCTGCCTTAGAAGAATAACTTGCTGCTTACACAGCTGATGGCCATATGTCAAGCCATGAGATAGTGATTACCCAGAGCTGAGTGGGAACTCTGATAGGCCCCTTGAGACCAAGTGACAGAAAGACAAGTATTGCCCATTCTGAGCATCATGATGCTTAAGTCTGAAATCACACCTGCTTTTTCACCCAGTGCTCTTAGCACAAGAACTTGTCACAGACTGGCTGGCAATGCAACTTCCTACAGTTCTAGAAACAGCTGCAATTTTATGCCACGTATCTTTGAGCTGCAAAGAGGGCAACAGATTTCTATACCTTCATTATTTAAAGATTAGGGTGGTTACTCAGATGATGGCACTGTGCAACTAAGTTGAAGGAACATTTATGTTCAAATAAGGATATTGGGTCAATCCCACTGCTGTTGCCATTGTTATAATTATTTTTATGGAAACATATCAGCCATACAAATAATACCTTGCTGCAACTCATCTGATGTCTCATGACGCATGCAGTAAATTTTGTGATAATTCTCAACCCGACCTTCATTTCAGACTTCTGGATTTGCATGTGGTCAGTTTTTGTGCCAACAGGTTAATTTGTTGGTTCTCAAACCACTTAGCTTATGTAAAATGAGGGCACTTTTTTTTTAAAAACCATTGCCTTTTAGAAATTAAAAATCTTTGTAGACTAGTCATCATTTAGTTGGCCCAGTAATACACTTTCAGTTTAAAAAAAGAAAAAAAGGAGCAAACAGTTTAATACGCGGAATGCTGATTATATATTCTATGTGGATTTGCAAGTTGTTTAGTTGCCACTATCTAAAAGTTAGGACCAACATTTTTGGGGCTCCTTCAAGGATATACTAGGAAGTACTTGGCTGTATATTTTGGGTGTGAAACTTGGTGGGATAGGACTAGGAGTTTGACTTGCACAAATTGGTCTGCTGGTTTAATTGAGAACCAGTGTCACTATCAGTGATACCAAACTCACGTTCTTTCTGCTAATGTGTCGTTCCCTAATGTGTCAGAATGAGCAAATATTGATCACTGAAAGGTCACACTACTCACCTTCCCTGAGTGGACCACTTTTAAAGAGAGAGGCTAGCAGAGTCCTTTGCAACTGGTGACCCTGACTGCTGAGGTTGCCACCAAGGAGTGGTGATTGTCTTTGTGATCCAAACATTTTATTAAGAAATGGCCTTGAACCTGCGAGACTCATTTTACTGAGTGGCTGTCAGATGTTAGCTACTTTTGTACATGATAGAATGGGCTTAGATTTAAAAAAGCCTTACAGCATCATCCACATCTTCTTACACATTTTCTTATCTACAGTAAATCAGTGTTAACACTTTTGTCTTGAAAGTTTTGCCCGCTTATGCTTCTGGCATCCTAGTATGGTTTGAGTAACTTGGAACAACCCGCTATGGGATCCATGAGGGAAATACGTGTCAGGAAAGCGAGGAAGACATAAAAGGTTGCAACTGGGATTATTTTGGAGGCTGAGGAAGCTGACAGTAAGAGGAGCTCCCTGGTATTCGAAGTGTCTCACCGGTGGAGGTCCCTGCTTTGGCGACAGACTCCTGATAAGAATTTGCATTTTAGTGAGTTCTTATCTCAGATGGGTGGGCAGGTTTTAGCTACACAGCAAGGTCTCTGGTCCCATGCGACTTTCTGTCTAATCTGACAACTGCTTTGAATTCATCCCCTCACAGGGAGCCGTTTGCTGTTAACCTCATCACGAGGTGGCTAAAGAAGCCCCTTTCATTTTGTTTGAAGGGTCAGTAACTGAAGGTTGTAAAACTTTTGACCTGGTAAAATGTTTCAGACTCTGAAACCTGATTCTTAAACAGAATCCAGGTTGTTGTGGGAACAATGGACAAGCCTAATGTAGGTATATATGAGTAGGCTGTGTGCTATTTAATATGTAGGTCACAGAGGAGAAGGCATGGAGGTGAAAGTTTATCTGTCTTGTTAGATCTGATCAGTGGTTAAGCAAGAGGCTTAGGCTACAAATGTAGTAAACTAAACAGTGCCAGGCTTTATTCTCTGGCCCTAAGGCCAACTGGCATGATCTGGTGTTGACCTGCACCACTGAGCTCTCTCAGTCTCGGAGCAGAACTGCTGCTCTCAGGTTGCCCGTTGGGAATGGTCCTTGGCCCATCCAAACTCTGGCACCATGCCTGAAAATTGTTTAGGAGAATGCTGGTAGGCCTGGGCCAAAGGGTGCCAGGAAATACTTTAAACAGTTTTCTAACAGCATTGCAAGGCTCAGGCCCATGCCCTGGCACTGTTAGAAAACCAGTACAGGCATGGCCTGAGGTCCCACCCCAGGCTGTGGGACAGCTTGCTAAAATAGGACTTTGGTAGAACAATGATGCTGATGGTAGAGCTGACACGCAAGCCCAGAGCTAGCTTTTCTGTGCTGGTGGCTGGTGCAAGTGGGCTTATTTCTGATCTTTGTTGTTATATGAAAGTTCTAGGTGCCAGGCCAGAAGTGCTGGAAATTATTTGATAGCCTTTCTTAGATTTTTTTTTTTTGTCGTTGCTGACTCTGTTGTTGTCATTCTGTAAGGTCTTCTATTTTCTGGATCTGTGAAGAAGACAGAAAGGAAATACACTTTGAATGGGTAGAGACTACTTTAGGGCAGAGTAAAAGGGAACTGGATGTTAATTACCTAATTCTCAGTGTCATTACTAACAGTTGTGAGCTGAGATACAGTAGACTGAAAGCATTTTGGTGCCTCACATGAAGTGCTGCTTGCTCATTTCTGTTTTATTTACTTCCCATTTTATCAAAGGCTTGAAATGGAAATCACTGGACACTTGCATATATATATTTTAGCTCGTATCCCTCTGGGTGCTGGTGGTTCTGTTTCTGTTGTGTTACCGACACTGTGCTCAGAAATCAGCTTGGATGGAAAGCAGCTGTTTGTGAGGAGAGGGTGTTGACAAGACACAGAATAAGGGAAGAACAGCGGGGGAAGACTTCCGAAGAGAGCTGCAGAAGTGTGTTTGCTATGAGCATTCAGTTGTCAGAGGCATGATCTCTCAACAGGAAAAGCAGAGATGGATATTGGGAAGACACTTTTCCCAGAATTTAGGTCTTTTGTCAGCCCTTAAAACTGTACATGTGAAACTATCCCTGTTGCAAATATGTGTCTCCTTTTTTGCATTGGCAGAAGTGTTTTGTTCAAATGTGAGGAGAATACATTCTGAAAACTTGTCAGTAAATAAATAATAATTTTCAGGATATATGGACCAAAGATGACTTTTTTGAGAGGCATAGTTGAAAAGTGAGATTTGCCAAGTAAGTTACTTATACAAGACAAAAATACCACTGAAGTTTTTAACTTAGGCATTAAGGGGTTCAGGGCACACAAAATCCAGTGCATTTATTGCTGCAGTATCTGTGTTGCTGGACTTTTTACTGAATCAGACCTCCATCTTGGCCACGGCTGAATTTCTAAAATTCTGCTGCATTCAGTCCTCTGGCCTTCACATTGCACCCACTTTCTTGGTTTGCCATTACCTTCCCTTGCAGTGATTGCAAAGCCATTGCACAAGTACAGATTATCTTACTGCATGCATTTTTTTTTTCACTTCTGTGCATTTCTCCTTCTCTGTTTAGCACTTACAAAGAGTGTTTGCCAGAGTTTCTTAGTTGTACTTAGAAGTTAGGAAGCAAGGGCAAAAATCATTTAGAAACAAAATTGGACCAATAAAATTAAGGTATAGCCAAGGCTTTTGAAT
>NW_010178041.1:75944-84120 GCF_000695765.1 Mesitornis unicolor | reverse complement strand
AAAGAGTGTTGATTCTGGATGAATGGAAGAAGTAAAAAAGAAGGACAGATTAGAACAGGTCGTTGCAGACACATCATTACATAGTCTGACACTATTCGCCAACTATGATGGTGCTCTGAAAAAAACAGCTGTGGGCAGTTCCTCTTGTTATAAATGAAAACTCGTGCACAGTTTTTATTACTTTGCTTTGGTTTTTGTTGTTGGTTGGGTTTGGATTTTTTGTATTTGCCAAATGGGGCAAAGCTTCCTTACTCTTTATTCAGTGAGCAAAACATCCCTTGAAGAAATGCATGTTTTCCTCTTTTTTTCAACTGTTAAGCTACTCTTTCTTTAAATATTTAATGTACTCAGTTGCATCTTGATTCTGACATGGTGATGAGATCAAGCTGATGAAATTTTGCTTTATGGGTGAATTTGTTGGTGAAGGGTGCTGGAAGTTTTGTGCAGTTGCACTGAGTAGCAGAGGAAAAGGAAAAAAGATTACTTAGGATGATACTCTGTTTTGCGTCATGTCTGGTAGAGCACCTTTTGAGGATTCTGCTGTCTCAATGGACTTTATTGTGTGAGGTGCTGAAGACAGGAGGAGCTGGGAAAGCTCAGCCTGTTCTAGCAGGTGTCTATCACCTTGCAGTATCAGCATTTTCCGAATATAGGACATGAACATCATGAACAGCAAGGTACCTCTGAGAATTTCATTCTGACCTCTGTTTCCTTCCCCATTTAAAAACAGCTTAATGTGCATCTTGACATAAAGCTAGGAAGAACAGCCAGCCTCTTGACTGGTTTAGTCTGTTATACTATGTATGCAGTATGTATGTGTGTGTCATCAGAGATCCTTTTGCACAATAGAGGCAAATGCATCTTTCTTAAGCAGTTGCACAAGAAAAGCCACAATATTTGGAAAGTAAAGTATGAATCAAATTTTTTACAGCACACAACCAGAGGAACTGAAATTTGCAATCAGCAAGCAAGAATTAAATTGCAGTGGCAGCAGTTGCTATGTCCAGGTGGTGTGTGTTTGTAGGCAAGGCTGGATGACATCAGTTCTCTTTTAATGTGGTTCTGGGTGAGCTGCTGGAGCAGTGTGGTATTGAAAAACAGCTTAACGCAGTGGAAAGGAAAGTCTCAGGCTGTTTTATTTAGAGAAGAAGAAAATTTTGCTTTGAAGTCCATCAGGAATAAAGATTCTAAACTGCATTTACTTAGCACTTTTTTGTCTGTACTATCTCAAAAGAGACAACTGGTATTTAGCAGATGGAGAAACTGAGGCACAGAAAGGCAAAATGGTCTAAAGGTTGCAGGCGAAGTAACTCATAGAGCCAGCAATTGAAGCTAAATATCTTGTCTTCATTCCTTACCTCTTGTAGGAGAAAAAACAGAGCAAAAGATGTCACAGAAGCTATGCATCTCTTTTTTTGCGAAAAAATGCAACACAAACTGTAATTCAGTGTTCTGGCAACCAGCTGACACATGCTTGGCAGTTAGTGCTTGATGAATTAGTGGTCTTAGTTCAATTCCAGGGGGATTGTTTGTCAATACTGCTTCTGGTTGTGCCTATCTTTATGCACAGGCCAAGAATCAATGGGAATGGGAAGCATTAACAATTTTCCATTCTGGGAGTACCTCTGCTGGATGCAAGAGACTGTGCTAGGGGAGTTTTCCTGCTGTAGTCCTATGTGAACATACGGTGTAGCATGTAAGTCTTGGCTCTTCAGGAGTTGCCAGTCAGCAGCTTCCCATTGCTCTCAGTGAGTAATAAAAATGTAAATAAAGAAGCTATGTTATGTCTCAGATTTACTCAGTGGCAGTTGTCTGAACAGTTGTGCTTATGCTAGAATCGCAGCAAGTGCAAGTGCAAACACTCAGACATCTGGTTGTTTCACACTTGCTTAGTTTGCTTGTGTGTGTTAGCTGCTGAAACTGACTCTTCTCAACACTATGCAGAAGCACTTTTTAAAGGAGTAAGTGCAAGCCTGAGTTCTGCAGTCAAGCACACATTGAGCACAAAGGGTGTAAAAGCCAGAAATGAAATGAAAATGTCCATGGTTTGAATGTACTGTTGGTGCTGCCCCTGTGTTCACTAAGAAAAGCTGGCCTGTTTCAGAAAAGTAAAAGTGTCTAAGGCCAAATCTAATCCAAGGACAGAATTGGAAAAAGTTTAGTTATAAAAGTCAGTACATAGAACACTTTGCTTGTGTGGCTTCCCAGCACTTCTTGATTTTTGGTGAGAAGCTGGAACTTCAGAGATGCCACAAAAAGGAAGTTCCTTCCTCTGTAATTTTTTTAGCTCCAAGGTTCAGACTTAGTTTGAAGGTGAGTTGAAGTAGTTGAATCCTGAAGTGCACTGCAGTAAGCTGTCCTTCGGGACAGGAGGGTTTAATTTTGATATGTTTTGCACCTCTTTGCACACTTCTGATCTTCCAAGGCTTCAGCTGCCTCCTTTTCATTAATTTTGATCATATACCTTCAGTCAACACCCTTGACAATCTGTGTTGTCCTACTTCTCCTTATTTTCTGGTGATGTTTGTTCACCAGTTCTGACTCTGCCAGAGGCCTCTGTCTTGTTCAAACTAACACAGTACTAAAACAAAAACAGTAGGATAACATATTTCTGCAAATCGTTATGCTGTTGAACCTTTTGAATAAGAAAGAAGTGAGATTTTAGGAGAGGGTGGTTTGGGGAGGGGTGGAGTAATGCCCTCATGTGAACATTACTTTCCTTTTCTCTCACCCCAGCTGATATGATCTTTCTAGAAGGCCAAGACTTATGCTTTAGACACATCTGATATGATGGGGACTGCAGCTCAAGATGGTGTTAGACTGTTTTTCTCCACTTCACTCAATTCAGCATCCCTGCACCAGTACAACCTCCTGTCACATCGTGTTTCCCACATCACAAATTCTTGGCTGTTACCACATACACTTCTGTTCTGCTCCACTCCAGCAGTTCTTGAGGCAGTGTGGAGGTACCTTTGTGCGTGGGGAAGGAGAGGAGTGAACATTGTGTTTTCAACCTCCTTATACTTGCTGCTGGAGCAGGGAAGTGTTACTTTTGCATGGACCATAGGAGATGGGCATGTGAAGGTTCACTGAGACTGGTTGATGCAGAGTAGAACACAACATTAATACTGTGGATGTAATTTCAGTATTTCCTGGCCACTTCAAACAATTGAAATGCCAGTGTATGTGATATGCCATTATCCTAGAATCCCTCTTTCACATCATTATCTTAGAGTATAGTAGACCAAACCAGAAGATATTTCCACCACTTTCGCTCTGATTTACTGCTTAGGGCTTTGATTTATGTTTCTATGCGTGTTTAAATGGGGTGACCATGACAGTTATCACTGTGCCTGCTTGCCCTGCCACATTCCTAGAAGCTGAAGTCTCATTATATGAGTGATATCTGGGGTTTGTATCCTTAGCTGCTATGTTTGCAGTTTAATGTATAAATGCAGACTGAAGGCTGCAGTGATTTGTTTAAATGCTTAAATATTGAGTTGTAGAGGGCAGTGCTTAAGCAACAGATGCACGTTCTGTGCAGCCTTGTGTAAAACAGAAGTGTAATCTCCAGGAGAGAGAGGAACAGAGAGTAGAGGACAATAACTGCTTCAATCTTGTTTAAATCGGTTTGCAAATGAGAGTCACAGTCCTTAGCCCAAATACTAATTAACAATTTCTAGTTATCTGTAGGATGGCAACTGGAGTGGCTGCGGATTAGGAACTTGCATATTTTACCACGTATACTTTAGACACAATAGACTTTCACACTTTCACAGAACCTGGAGGCTTTCAAACAGTATTTGCCAGAGCTCTTCTGTTGGAGGTCTGAGTTGATGCTGTATACCCGAGCTGCCTAACAGTACGTTATGGCTTTAGGTTTTATTTGGGCTGTGTGAGGGCAGTAGCTGTGAGGTAGAAGAGCTCAGACATGGCCTTGCTGTATGGCTGCTTGCATCTAGACTGAGCTGTGATGGCTCTTCCAACCCTTTCATCGACAATGAACCTCCACCATTGAATGATAGAATGGCTTGGATTTGAAGGGACCTTAAAGATCATTTAGTCCAGCCATAAGACTATAGCTTGCTTTTTTGAATCAAGAAATGTTAAATACAAATGATATTTGAGTGACAATTTCAAAGGAGGAAGAGAAACATGTGCTGTCTTGGTCTGCTTCTGTTTTCTAGGCTTGTCTTATTTTCATGTATTGCTGTGTAAGCAAGTTTCAGCCAAGCTGGTGGAACTGGTCAGAAAGGTTGGAGACTTTTGGATGAAGTGAAAACAAATTCCCTAGGTTGGGGGTTTTTTTGTATGCGGGGGGAGTAATTTGGGATTGAGTGTACTTTCTTCTGACTAACGATACATCAGCTATGGCACTAGTGACAAATCTCATGATCTTTTCATTGCAAAGCTTTTTATTTAGAGATGTATTACCTGTGCATTCTAGTGGATGTTTAAGTGGAATTCAGCTAAATGAATCATTTCTGTCTTCACTCCTCAGTATATAGATTTTTTTTTTCTTAAAGGAAAAAAAGTCTTTCCCAGCAATCTAAACACCAGGCAGTGAAAGAACATGTTAAAAATCTCCCTGTGTTGCACATCTCAGTAACATGACATTCAGTTGTCAAACTTCTGTTTTTTGAGGGCAACTCTGCTGCCTTTAGAAGCTTTTTGATTGGATACACAGTGCCCTTCACCAAGAATGTCTCTCCAACTAGAGACATCCAGCACAGACTTCTTCATATCAGGCTCTGTGATGCTGTCAGGATTCTGGGATGCTTCTCCAAAGGGATGATCTGCTTTTGAGTACCTGGAAGAAAATGATTTGATGCTCCATGAAATGTAGATCTCCTTAACAGCATTCTGAAAGGGACTGCAGACTGTCCTGCACCCTGCTTGCTGCTCAGGAAGAGCAAAACATGAGGCCTGGCTGGGATACTGGCGCTATCCTACCTAAACATCTTGTTTGGTAGTAAATTGCTGCTAGTTTGGAGCAATTTCCTGCTTTCTATGTGTTTGTTTTTAATTTCTAAAACTTATGCCAGAGTAGTTCCTCCCACACAACATATATACTTTGCTCATTTATACTGTGATGTACCTTCTAGACTAGAGCAGAGTTACGGGCTTCTTGTTTCTTGGTAGTGAATTCTTGGCTATTACTGATTCAAGTGGAGTCCTGATGAGTTTACATAGCAGTCATAACTCCAAATTCATAACCTCTTGATGTGTGGTACCAACTGCTAAAGCATGCATGAGCTGGAAATCTTGGCAGAGTCTGGAGTGAGTTATGGAGGGTATTCATGCATAAAGAGTGTGGTGCTAAATATTAGATGATGCTGTTCCTCTTAAGCAGCTCGTATCTGCTTTCCATGTCTCGAATTCTACAGTTGCAGTGGCTGTTTCTTCAACAAATCAGAATAAAACAACACTACTTTTTTGCTATTTTTTAATATAGTACTATGTAAACCTTTCATTAAATAAAATGTCAAGGAGGTATAGATTCACTTCAGTAGTGGGAACACAGTAGAAACTTCAATTCCTGCTGCTCTGAATTTTAAGAGGAAAAAATAGAATCTACAAATAAGTGGAGGAAACTGAGGCCAGCAGCTCTTCAGAGATGGAAATAACTCAAACAGAACAACATGATTGCTCCAAGGATTGGGTATGAGGGAGCAACAAGAAAGTGTTTTTCTTCATTTCTGGGTGATAGCTTTCTTGGAGAACAGATGAGCTCACAGCAGAGTCAAGAGTAGGCACAGTAAGGCATAGGCATTGCCCTAGAAGAGAATTGAAAGAATTTTTGAAAAGAGAAGAAAAGGCTAAAAAAAAATCCAATCACAAGAGTCAGGAACTGAGGTCTGCTTTTCCCTTAAAAAGCAATGGAAGAGCCGTTAGCATGAGAAGAAACTGAAATGCCATTTGTCTGACATACTACTTCATCTCCTGTCCTGTGTGCAAACCCAAAGTGTTTGTGTACAGGAGCAGGGAGCAAATCCATATTTCTCTGTCTGGTTTTGTCACCTAGAATATACTTCTTGGATGCTGTGCTAATCAGTATCTGCAGCCTTGGCTCTGCTCCTCAGAAAACGAGTATGGTGAGCATATGGTTTAAGTGGATAAACAGCAAAATATCATAGTTTTTGGTTGTTTTTTTTTCTGTACTTGTGACAGACATAATAATCATATAGAAGGACAGGGAAGGCTATGGGAGACATGGGACACTGGAAAAAGATTAATGAGCTATATATAAAGCAAGAATGACTAAATTCTGGAAAGCTCTTTTGCATTAATCTGATACTGTTAAAAATCAAGCACAGTTAAATTCTTACACCTGTATGGCTAGAACTGAAAGAATTATTAAATTATTAATTTAGTCACTGAAGTTACTTGCTTAACAGGACAATGTCTAGTTTTGTGTATAAGCTTCCCAAGTTGTTGGTGTCCAGAAAAGAACAACAGGAACGTTCTAAAGCAAAACTTGAATGAATTTGGATCACTAGGCTGAAAAAGAGAAGTCTGAAGACATACTGCGCATGTCTATTTCATTCTTACTTGAAAAAAATCAGCTGAATTGAAACTAGCTTAACATCCAAAAGACAGTATAAATTTGTGAGATGACTGTCAGAATACTAATTTCTTTCATTGTATGGGGAAGAACTTTGCCCATTGTTCCGAAGTTACAGTTTAGCTCCAGAACCTGGCTGGTTTCACCTTCTTTGAATGTTCTTGGCATCCAGCTGCCTCATTTGTACTCATCTTTGGCCTGGCTAATTTCCTTTCGCTGTGAAGTCTCTTCCTCACACGACTTCCTTAGTGGTACAGCTACATTTTTCACTCTTGTAGACAGCATTTTCCCCTTAGCACTCTTCCCTCTCAGCCCAATATTCCCACAATTTATAAATGTGCTTGCAGTGGTGCCATAAGCTGTCCCTTCTTATTTATGGATAAAGTTGCAAATGTGATCCCGATGGTGCTGTTTTCTAAAGTCTGCTTCTGAAATCTGTTTTCAAGGTATGATCTGCCTGAGCATATGCCTGATTGGTTGTTTTCAGGAGATCTCCTTTCAGGACTCGTGGTTATTTCTGCTGTATCAAAGTTGTGCTTCCTTAAATGCCTTGAGTCAGTGGGATTGGATACTTTTGTTTGCCACAGGAGCGCAGGCAGCGCCTAAAAGCTGCTTAGACTTAATTGTTACTTTGTCATAATGATTTCCAAGAGACTTTGTGCTTCTTGAGCTTAAGGAGAACAAAATATTATTCTATGATAGGTAGTAAAAAGACAATTAATGATAACATTAGTAATAATTACTAGCTTTGTATCAAGAGATGTTTGGTAGTAGCTTTAGCTATAATGGGGGATGTGGTTTCTCAGAATGTGTAGCAGAGTGCCAGCCACATTAATGGTACATGTGCTGACTGGGTATGCCCTGGACCACTTGCAGCTTGCACACTGTCCTTGGTTGCACTTGTGGACTTAATCTCATACAATTCGTATTCCCTCTTTTTGTTTTATCTCTCTCTGTTATCTCTTTCCATGCTTATATTCCTTTGTTCTCAAACCTGAAAAAAAAATAGTCTTTGGAGTTTAGTGTGCCTTAGCATTTTTTTCTTAAGCATGCAAATTCTTGTAGGCAGCCTTGAGGAGGTCTCTGAAGGCTTCAGTTTTGCAAAGCTGTAAAAGCAGAAGAGTTGAAGAGCAGAATTTAAAAAAACAGAGTTGTACAGTAGAGGTGTGTAATGAAGTATGGTGAGGTCTGTGCTTTAGTCAAATTGTGACCAGCTTGTGGAATGAGTGTACCAGCACTGAAAGGCTCAGAACCCAGAAGGCAAAGAATTAAATACCACTGTCTCCACCTCCTACTCCCCAGAAAACCCTACCAAAAAACTCTTTTGATTTTAAAGACAGCTAACCTCTTTAACAGTTGGCAGGCCTCTGCTCTGTATCATTTGTCATGTAGTTCATTTGTTGGTCCGTAATTGTCAGTTTACACATTCAGCTGCTTGTTCTTCTAGGTAGAAATCATGTTGACAGTTTAGCAGGAGCATGGGGAGCATTGTCTTCTTCCATGGTAAGCCTGAACTGTGTCTCTTCCTGGGACAGAGCTCTGGTCTGTCCATATGTTTAAATCCATTAGTAGCTGGGTTTGAGGAGGCTGAATAGCTAATGACTGGGGCGG
>NW_010178041.1:38555-75913 GCF_000695765.1 Mesitornis unicolor | reverse complement strand
GGGGGGGGGAGGGGAATAATGCAAATGGCTTTTGTCCTGAGCTTTCAGATCATGGTGGTTGCATTGCGAAAAAAGGACTTGCAAAACTAAGATCTTTTACCATCACCTTCCACAAATTCAGGGTCAGGGGAACTTAGCAAAATCTGCTTTTGACTTTTAGTGCCACGTGGCACAAAACATGTAGGACAGTGACCTCCAAAACCTCTTTCAGGTGACTTCCGGATGCTGTTGACAAGTACTGAACAAGATACATGCTTTGATGTGTAGAATTGTTGAGGCAATTTGACTTCTCTGTTTCAATGGGTATAAAACCTCAACAGTGTGTTAAGTGCTTGATAAAAGAGACTGGAGCTCTCTCCTGCAGCAGAAGGGCAGTTGTTCTGTTGCCTTGCATTGGCTTTGACACTTTTTGATAGTTCTGTTTCCATAACCTTCCAACACAGAAGCAGTGCCTATGTCGTCTGACAACATGTTAATAAGCCTAGCCCCTGGAAGAAGTTGTGACACCAGAAAACATTGATATTTGTGGACCACTACTTGATTATTTGGCAAATTGTTGTGTAGGACCGGGAGAAGAGTTACTTCTGCCTCATCTGTCTTACCAAGAGTCACCATCCTGTTACTCAGAATACAGACTTCTCCTTTCTTTGTATCTTGTGCACTGTACTGCTGAGCAGCCTTTGTAAATGTTTGTTTTAAATCGCATAGGTCTCCAAAATTGGGGAGAGTTTTGTAATTCCATATTGACTCAGGCACTTTAGGAATCAACAGCTATGTTTTCTCAGAGCAGAACACTCAGTATTGTACTAACCCTTGCTGAGAAGGCGGCCTCCCTTCTGAACTACTTTTTAACTAATTGGAATGAAATACAGCAATAAAATGTTGATTTTTTGTGGGTTTTTTTTAATGTTCTCAAAGCAGACTGTTAACCAGATTTGCTTTTAGCTTTTATATTTTTTAAGCAAATCGTAACTAGTTTACACATGCTGTGTCTTGTCTTAATGAGCTGCTGGAGCGAGGGCTGAGTTGTCAGGGTCTTGAGGATGTGAAAGAAAGAAAGGAGTAAGAGAGAGGTGCCTGGTTGTCCCCATTTTAACTAGCTTAAGAATAAGTTGTCTTGATTTCATTAATATTTTTGGAAACCTTCTGAAGGTCCTGAAAGAAACAAGGGATGAACTTCCTCTGCTTCCTCTGCCCCTTAGATTTTCTTTTGGGCAAATATTCATCCATATGCCTATAAAGTAGATTCTTCAATGACTCCTTCCAAGTAAGGTAGTTGAAATGAACTACCTTATCATCAGATATGTAGCTTAGTTGAAAATTAAGATGTTTCTCTTTTTTTTTATTTTTCATTTTTTTCTGCACATCATAACATTCCTTTCTCTGTATGAAAATTTTCAACCAAACCCCAGGAATTTCCTACAACACAATTATTTTAATTTCAGACTTCTAGTTCAAAGCGTTGTTTTGTCGCATTTTGCTGTTAAAAGAATATCGAGTGCAGGAGGCCGCATTTTCCTGATGAATTTTAACACTTCAGTAAATCCAGTATTTCAGTGGGGAAACTATTTAATTCCAAATTTGTGAGCACTCATGTCAGGCAACTGTCTCTGACACTGGCAGGTGATCATTTAGGAGTTCTTTGTACGAGCTGACACTGCAGCTTAATGTCCTCTCCACACTGCCTGAAGCAGGAGCCTGGAGTTCCAGATGCTGAAGCTTTGGTGGGAGGGCTGCATATTCTGATCTTACAGAAGGTAGAAACAGTCTTGTCACTGACTTAGCAGAGGATGAGTTTCACTATCAGATTCTCTTCCTGCCCTCACAGTCCTTCAGTAGATGAATTAGGCTAGACAGCTTACTCTTCAGTGCCTGCTTCTGTAAAATAGGATAACTATTATACAGAGTGGTTCTGAAGCCTCCTTAATATGAGTGATATATATAACAAGTCCTGCAGGAGGGTAAGTTTTTACCATTAGTGGTGTGAGTTTTGTGAGCCAGAGATGCAGTGAACAAGGTTCACCATGAGCAGAATGACAGTGGAAAAGAGCAGTACAATGGTAGAAGTATGTACACTATGAATTTACCTTCTGTGATGTACTTGGGTGGATTCTTCCATAAGGGTTTAAATTTCTGCATATAATCATGGCATTGTAGTTGTCTGGAGAGTTTGGAAAGAGAGGAGATGGAAGAAAGAGGTGAAATTTTGAGTAACATGTGGCACAATTAACTAAACTCTGGGTGTTTGTGTCTTGACTTTCACTGGGTAGCGGTTGTTTCACTGTGGCTCTTGGTTTTGGCACCAGATGTTCCAATTTTTTACATAGCAACTCTCAAAAAACCCAAGAGTCCAGCATGGACTTAGGGTCCTTTCAAGTAGACACCTGTTGCCATGTTTATTTCCTCTTTTTACGCTGCAGACAGTGTTGGTAAACTGGTTTTGCCCAGTAAGTGAGAGCAGAAAGCGGCGTCACTGCACTCGGAATTTGTGTTGCAATGGGGAAATTGGAGCATGTTGTTTATCCTCACTGCTGCTGCTCCACAGTTAACTTATTGCAGAAGTTACTACTTCACTTTACATGCTTTCCTTTGAAACTTGCCATACCACACAAAGGATATCCCACTTTTGCAAAGGCTCTCTTATCAGTGAGCTGCTGTTCAGGTGTGTGAACACAAAGCAGCCTGCCCACGCGTTTGGCATGAGGGGTGGCGGTGAGTTGTTTTGTTGTGCTCTGCCACAGGCTTTGATGCAGACTTGAAATTCCTGCGGAAGCCTGGGAGCCATTTTAAGAACAGGTGCCAGCATTTGGGAGCTTTGCCTTCCCTTCCCTGCACACAGCAAAATCTCTGAAATGTGTGAATTTGATTTCTAGGGAGACAGAGAAAGAAGCATAGGATGGGAAAGGGAACAGGAAAGAGAAAAATCGGAGAGCAGAGAGGGGCAAGGGGAGAAGTGGCCAAGGAAAGGGAAATGGAGACAGACAGAAAGACAGAGAACTGTTTCCCCTTTTATGAGGAAAGGGAGCCTTCAGATCAAGATGACTTAGTTCAGCTGTGCAGGCCGCTTAATACCCATGAACTTGCAGTTAAATGCGGAAGTGGCAGACAAGAGGCAAGCTAAAAGAAGATACTGTTAAATACTCTGCATTGGAGGGTGCAGGGGGAAACTCATAAAATGGACAGAGCCCAAGTCATGAATAAGCACTCAGTTTCCTGGGATTCTGCTGCTTGTGGGAGGAGTGCTGGAGGTGCTGGAGGCCTCTGTCATTCAGAAACGCTGCAGTGGCAGAGGCCCTTTGTCCTTCTCCCCTGGATGCTGCCACAAAGAGAGGTTTTATTCAATTTCATGGTGCTGAGTCGACAGGCCCCTTTCTACTAAGCAAAGGGTTTCTTCCCCAGGCCAAGCTCTCAGAGAGCTTTGTAGAGAGGCTCTGTGAACCTTGGTTGTTGTTTGGCTTGGAAGTACATTGTTTGCTGCCTGAATTTTTTTGATCTTTTGCCTAGATAACCTCAACTGGTTCCTATTTTGTTTTGGAAAATTACATGTGCCTGGTCAGTTTTTTCGGGATTATTTTACAGTATGGAGACAGCCAAAAGGAATCAGGACTGTTACTTTGTGGGCTGGCCAGAAGGTTCTCAAGTGTTTTTATTTTCTTCTGAGTTACAGGTTAAGAGCTAACCTACCCTCCTAGTGATGGTTTGCATGTAATTTTGTGTTTCTAGTAACCTCTGCTGGCTGATGCGAGGTAATCCCTGCTTATTACTCTAAGTCCATTTTACCTCTTGCTTCTGACCAGAATGTAAACTTCTCTAGTTGAAATATCGGCTAAAGCTTTGAAAGCATTTTGGAATTTTTCAGGCTGGAAGATGCTGACGTGTGTGTGAGGTTCCTGGGAACCAAGGGCAGACAGTGATTTGAAAAGATAGGATTAAGTTGTCACATTTATTCCCCTGCCATATACTTTTTGAGTATTGGAATGGGAAAAGGTTTTCTTAATGTTTAAGACAACCTTAGTGGAACACAAAGGATACTTTGCTGACTTTAACAACATCTGATCTACAACATTCATAACCTGTGAGAGCAGAATGGGATTTCTCATGCTGTATTCTGCCAAACTCACTGAAGTAAAGGACATTTAACTTCAGTAAGGACTCAACAGAAAATGAACACATTCTTTGGGATCAAAATCTTCTCTCATGAATCTGTGGCAAACATTTGAAATGCTCATGTATTAAAGATGTTTCTGCAAACTAGGTTTTTGGGATTTTTTTAATTACTCTGAGGACTAAAGCAATATTCAGATTATAGCACATGATTTAAACTGAAGTGTGTATATTATTAATAGGGACTAGGATGTGTCCCAGCTTGTAGAGAGTGAAAGTAGGTCATTCTGACTCCTCTGTAGCATTACAACTCCAACACCAAATTGCCTTAGCATATGAAATCAGGTTGAGGGAAGCCCTTGAATGGGGTGGTTATTTTGATAGCCTCTATGACTGGCACTGTCATAAGATTCTGCCAATTCCTTTTAACTTGGGGCTCTTCCCAAGGTTTTATCTGTATGATTGTTTGGAATTGTTTAGAAGGTTATTTTATTTCTTTCCCATATACAGGGTTGAATTCAAGAGACTGAGCTGTGTTGGTGCTGCTGTGGAAGGGACAGCAAGCGGTTTTTCCTGCTATCATTTGGCAGGGAAGAGATCCAGAAGGCTGATGCAAAGCTTGTAGTTCCTTTTGTTGCTACAGTGCTGTGTGGATTAAGCATTGTTGTAAAGGAGACATTTGGCTGCCTGATACCAATTGTCTGCAAATTGTCTCTACAACGCAAATGTAGCTGTTAACTCACTCTCTGTTGCATTTATAACTTCTCACAGTCAAGTATACTGACACTGGATCATTTACTGCACTACCCACTAAGAAATACAGGTTCCTATTTATTACAAACATATGGTGGGACCAGCTCTGTGTACATTTCTGATTCTGTGCCCAACACACCTTGCTATCTACATAATATACTCTGTCACACCAACCAGGTGCACCCAGGCATGACTGGGAAAACCTATTGAAAATTTCACCTCTTCTATCAATATAAGCAACTGCTTTGATCACAAACCGTAGAATGATTGGAAGTCTAGGATTGACATGCAGTCTTAAGCATGTTACAACATTTTCTTTGGTTTGGAGAAGCCCCCTAAAAGTCTTATGGAACATCTCAGGTTTGCAGAAGAACTGGCTTCGTAATTGCAGAACAGGATGTGTCTTAAATACACGCTATCAATATGTGCCTGCTGCTCGTAGTCAACGTTGTCAGACTTGGATGGAATGTGAAATAATGCAGGTCCCCAAATTGAGAGTGCTTGGGTCTCCCAAATTTTTGTTTGTGGTTAGGAAGAGCATTGCTGAGAATTTTACTCTGAGTAGCTCATCTCTCCCATCTTTTTCAGCTTTCGGTATTCCTGGCTAATTTGGCGATTTGGCCCTTATGCCAAGATTCCTGTCTAAAGGGAGAAGTGTCTGTTTATAATTTCTATTTCTTTCCTCTCTGTTTTCAAGCTTATGGAAAAAATGTGAAATAAACAATGTTGAATAAATTTGCTCCACGCTGTCATCTCCATGATTTAATCACAAACTACTGGGGCCGCGTTGTGCTTTGCCGACATGAATGTTTTATCTCTGGAGGCCTTTCAGGCTGCTGCATGAGTTGTCTTTGCTGCCTAAACCAAATCCCTGGAAAGGATTATTGTCCCACGGCAGGCAGCCATTTGACTGTTTCTTGAAACACTCAATTCCAGTGGCTGGTTCTAGTTCTGTGCTGTGACCAGTTGGCAGCATGTAACCTGTGATTCTTTGAGCAGAAAGAGACTGGGGGGCAACGGACAGTGGCTTCATGGGAGAACAGGGTGAACAGCAGGAAAAGAGACAAGACTTTAGATTCAGGTGGGAATCAAAGGCAGGTAGAGGAAATAAGCATTTTTGTACCTAGCAGGATTGATTACACATTAGCAGCTGGAATTGACATGTGTCAAAGATCTCTCTTGTTGCACTCCCGCACCAACAGCCATATGGTAGCACTGTAAAGGAGTCAGACATCAGACAAACTCCAGCTGTCCCTATGTTCAGTTAAACTCTCCTACTCTCTTGTAAACAGATGCCCATTTCCACTCTTACTTATGTTTCACTGGGATTTCAAAATAAGGACATAGGATTATTTATTTATTTGTTTGGGTAATATTTCTTTTTTCTCTGTAGACCATAATGCTGGTAATAGCCCAGCGTAAAGAAATAATATCACAGTAACAACTTGCATTGTGTGTTAGCAGAACTCTGAGCAATGCCGTGTAGAATACAAACAGATGCAGCAGCTAAAATGCCCCTGGTAACAACACCAGTGTTTTAAAAACATACACATGTGTGCATGTTTCAATGAGGAAGTAATAAAAGCTGATTAGTATCAGCCAGCATCTTGGTAGAGGCTAGGGCAAGCTCTCAGAGCTGGGTTGGGTGAAGTGATGCAACAGAAGCAGATTGTCCTCTACTGTAAACTGCCTGAATTCAGGGCTGGATTTAGTGCAGACAGAGGATTCTGGCCCATGCTTTCCAGGAAGGAACTATTTCTGTCGGAGGCCAAAGCACAATTACAGTCTACAAAGAGAGAGATCCAGCACTGCAAGTTAGCGTGGCAGAGTATCCTGTAGCTAGGACAAGCAGTGTTAAAGAGGAAATGCTGTCTGTTCATGGCACACCGAGTCAGGGACACATCTGCATCCTAACTCAGTGTATCTGAGGTGGAATAAGTTACATGATGGAATTTGTGTATAACTCAAGTGCAGATTCAGTAGAGCTTAGTGATATTGCACCATAGCATGCCTTATGTCTTTCCTGAGCTCTTTGTGTTTCATGACTGTTGTGACTCCCTTGTTTTCTCCTGGTAGTTTGCATCCTTTTGCATACGTGGATTTGACCAGCCGCACCAATGTGGGATGTGTGAATAAAATCTTCCAGTTGAAACAACTTGATCCAGTTCTCGCTGGAAAGGTGGCCCTCTTCAGCGTTTCCTCAAAATGGTCCTGGTGGCACTTGTACAAAAAGTTCAGGCTTTTGTGAGAACAGATATATCCACCCTTCTCCCTGCCTGGAGAATGCAGGACTGCTGCAAATTGCCTGACCAGTCATGAGATCTCAAGTGGAATGAATCCTGTGTTCCTCTTTTGATAAATTTAGTTTTCTGAAGTGTGAATCCAGGTTTTTTAATCACTATTTGAATCCTCTCACAAAAAAAGGGAAAAATAACGAAAAAATCTTATGAGATCTGTTGCGAGATAGACTTTTCTCTAAGGACGAAGTAACTGAGGGCAGTACAATGGTATATAAAGGCTCAAGAAAGCAGGTTTTTTCACTTTGTCGTGTGTTGTACAGATTCTGGAGTCACCTGGATTTTAGATTTTGGATCTCCCAGTCACCTGGAAAAACTGAGCAAAATGTGATTTGGTAATTTTGTGCAGTCCTAAGTGAACTCTCAGGTGCTCTTTGTTCTTGCAGCACGTGTATTTTTAAATGATCTGAATCTTCCTTGCCTAAAGATTCTTGTTCTGATACCCTCACCATGCTTTTGAAAGCTGAAGCACAGCAATGGGCTCACTTAGGTGCTGTTGGCTGGAGCTCCCTTGGCACTCACTGTCACTCATCTGTTGTTGTACATTATTCAGAGGCAGTCAAGTGGAGACAGCTTTATACAAGTTCACAGGAAGAAAATGAGGCCAAATCTCCAGGAGATGATACTGGCTGGTGCTATGTTCTCCCAGATGAGACCATTGCAGAGAGCAGCAGCTCAAAATGATTGCACTTCCCTCTCATGAGTTACATGTTAAGGACACCAAATCAAAGTGAGCTCAGGAATAATGCAGAGGAGTTTTTAAATCCTCACATATTCCTTGCATCTTAAAGATCTTTTGTGGTTGTTTAATGCAGCATTTACAAGGTTTTAAGCTGTGCTGCAAAGATAATGATAAATAATAAAAATACTTACACCAAGACCCCTGGGTTTGGAACTGAATTGTTGCTCCTCAGAGAATTTATCTATCTAAAGTCTAAAGTATCTAAGTCTAGAGAAGAAGGTGAAAACTAAAGAGTTAATCCTGATTACAGCCTGAGGTCACCAGGAAGTTTTGACACTGATTCTAAGGGCAGCTATAGGACATCCAAGGGTGATAGGTACATCACATCCTGGTCTAAAAACATCACAGGTGGAATGTGCCTTTTTTTATGGTGTTGTTTCAGTATTTTTTAAAAATATTATCTTTGCTAATACATATATCTTTTTTTGTGAGGTACCACAGTCTTGCCAGCAACTATTTTGGTGGGAAAAAAAGATCATTTTGGCTTAATAGTTTTCCTGAAGAAGCTTTGTCATTATTAAATTAAATGTCATTTCATAATTAGCCCTTTCTATGAAAGGAATGTGGCATCTGAGTCTAGTCAGTGACCTAAAGATCTCATCTCACAGATATTTAATACTAAGTGAGATATTTTGTGTAACAGACTGGCTCTGACCTTCAACTGACATCCACAGGTGTGCTGCTTGCTCTTGTAGTCGTTTGGGCCAGAGGATGGTTTCATATCTGCAGCCTTGTTCTGCATCCAAGACAGTGTACATGCTAAATATTTACTGTAATAACATTGGCATATGCAAACAGAACTAACTTGTATAATTGCCATTGTATTATGTAGCCCCTATATTTTACATTTTCATTGCTTGCAATTGAATTAATTCCAGTGAACATAATTTCACTGGGTCAAATGAAATCAAACAAATAGGATGCTGCCCACAGAAATTTTGAAGCCTTCTGCAGTCTTCCCTTATCCATTTTTCCTGCATTACTGCATCCTACTAGAATAATCTCAGGATCAGTCATGTGTTTCCAGGGGCAGAAATAAAAAAGGTGTTTTGAATTCTAAATCCCATTGTAGCCTGCAGGCTGCTTTTGTAGATTGTTTAGATTTCACGTGTGTTGATGTTCGGCACTTGCTTTGACTGCTGTATGTTGCTGTGTTCTTCGTGGCCTTGTAGCAAGGAGAGGAGGAGACAGACAAAGACAGGCCCTTCTCATCTGTGATCTTTAGCAGAGAGCTATTAGTTACTAGAAAGGGGATGTGATCTTGTAGTTACTGCAGCAAAAGAAGAAACTGGACTTCACGTGTCATGCAAGGTCAGCAAGTGAATTATGCTGTACTTTGGATCCCTTTTCTGTGCAGAGAAGATTATTTTGTACCTATTGGGGTTTCATAATCTCTGGATAAAAGCTTATTTTTTCCTGTTTTTCTGTATTTCTCTCATTGGATCAGACTGGGTTCTCAGAAAGACTGCAAATAATTCCTTTAATAGGAGCTTCATGCAGCAGTTGAGGCAAAATTCAGCACATTGTGTAACCAGATGGCCTGTTTTATAGTCCTGATGGACTTTAAATGTTCCCCTCTGCAGTGCAGATGCATGCTGGCAAAGCGCTGGGATGACGGTGAAACTGAGGCATTAGGAGGAAGAAGCAAGTCAAGAATGAAGCAATAGAGAAGATGGACCAGTGGGAAATGGACTGGGAACACTCTCCTATTTTCATAAGCAGCATGAGGAATAGTGGAAGTGACAGGGAAAAAAAAATGGAGCTGAAGGGAGTATGCACACAGACACACACAGAGCCTTGGCTTTTGCTCATGACTTACCTATTTTTGCCTTTCTTTTTTTTCTGAACTAGCATTTCTTAACATGCAAGCCAAGAAATGTGGCTCCCCTAGAAGCATCAGGTTTTCAGCACATATGCAGCATAGCCAGTATTTCCTAGGAAGTGATGGGTTCTTGCATGCTACTCCAGTTTGGCTTTGAAAAGGGAATCCTGTGCTTCCAAACACAGAAAGAAGACATATAAGTTGGATAACTCTGGCTTAGAGCATCAAACAGTGCAAGGCATTTCCAAGCAATCCTGTCAGGAGCTTCTGTCCCGGCTACTGGCCAGCTGGAGGTTTTCTGTTGCCATAACAGCCTTAGAATTGGTTTCCTGTGCCCTTCCCTCCTGTTTTGTGTGACTAATTATTGTGGTAAATCTAAGTCTTCTCACCCTGAAGGGTTAAAAGTGATTTCTCAAGAACTGATTTGTATCACATCTCTGCTTGGGGGAATCTTTCTCTGTGATTTCTTGCAGCTAGTAGCTCAATTCAAATTAAAATGGGCCTGAGATCCAGGGCCCCACATCTATCAGGTAAGTGCTATGATCTCCCCCATGGAGCTCTGTGTTTGAAATTATTCACAGCTTGGCCAGCCTGAGTGCAGGGTACAACGCTATCTCTGAATCGGTGTCTAGGCAGTGTCTAGCAGCCTGGCTCTCTCTGTCACCTCTGCTGATAGATTCAAATGTTCTTGTAGATACTCATCACTTCATTGGCATTGCAGATTTGCTTCTGAGGTTTCTCCATCACTTCAGCAGGGGGTGGAGTAGATCAGGGTGTGTGTGGGGGTGCACCAGGACTGCCTGTCAGACAGCTTGCTGCCTTTGCATCCTTTTCCTTCTGTCACCTTGTAGGAAACATCACAGTGTCTCATTGCTGAAGCAGACGCCTGGGTGGAACTGGCCTCAGAGTGCCAGCACTTCAGACCTACATGCGCACATGCCACATCATAGACTGTGGTATAAATAGAAGAGTTGTGATGCTGGAGTATCCTGAGAAGCCAACCCTACATTAGAGATGTGGTTCTGAAGCGGTTCCTGTGGGTGGAGAGACTTCCATAATGTACTTTCCTGTTTAACCCCCAGCAGTCCTGGTTACTTTGTTACACTTGAGAAAACTACTAGCAGAGTAAAGCAATTTAACAGTTTGAGGGAGGAAAAGGGGAAGATTTAGATTACATTGATCAGTGGGCTATAGACCACAGGAATCCGTAATCTCTTATGAGAATGAAAGGAACAGTGCTGACTTCTGGGGCAGACAGCTGACTGCGTGGCGTGCGCATCTTTGAACGGAGTCAGATTTAAGCAATGCTGTATCCTCTTGCAAAAGCAGCTAAACTTTCAGAATGCAGATCAGTTCCTCTGGTGTGTTTTGGGAGAATCCAGAGTAGTTATACTGACTGGGCAGAAATTAACCTCAGGGAAGTCAAGAGCAGAAGTTAGCTCAGAATGTTTTGCCCAGAGAGATTGAATCTTTTTTCTGCTGGAGCAAATCCAGGTTATTATTCTGTTCTGTACTTGGGCAAAAGAGGAGCTCCTGTGGCTGCCATTTGTTTGTGTCTGCTAGCAGATGCTCGTGCAGTGGGTAGGGCAGACAATGCTTTTTTCCTCTGTAACTCCCCTGGGATTGCTGAAGACCCCATGGGCAGAATGAAGTGACATAGAGAAGAATCAGGACTAGTGATTTTCTGAACGTTATGTGAGAATTGATATACTCCCTGTCTTGCATGATTCAAAGGAATGATTGTGGCTGCAGTGAAGAAAGCTGAGGCATGTTGCAGTGAGTGCATGAATGTTACTCATTTTGGAAGGCCTTTGGAGTCACTGTTCCCTGCTAATGCATTTAGGGCTGTGATGCATTACAGGCTGAACATCTGGCTTGGTTTTTACAGGTATCACTAGAGTGTCGTCTTCTCCTGAAGTGTTAAATTCCACAAAATACTGTAATTCTAGCCGAGCTGAGAAGGTAACCTCTACAGCATCATGAAACTTGAGCTTCACATGGCTGCTTGCATAAGGCTGGAAAAAAAACAGTGTTAATTGCGATGCCATTAGGAATTGTGCAGGACTTAATAAGTCAGGTAGATGGTTAAGTCTTCTTCACTTCATTCTGTAGTAATGTTTTAGATGTGTCTGAGAAATATATACCTAAGCAGACGTTGTTGTTGATATCTTGCTTGCTTTATTTCCATGCAGTTTTGGTGAGGCTGATGGCTTTGACACTTTTTGAGACTGAGGCTTCTGTCACAGCAGGGCAAACACAAGCAGTGGCAGCATGCTTTAGCCCGCAGTGCATCTAGTCTTTGTTAGAAAGCAAAGTTAGATTTCTCTTTATTAGACCACCAACAAGATTGCACCTGAGTGCCTATAGCTGTGGTGGTTTCACAAGAATTAATTTGTGATTCTCAGAACTTTTTTCACACTCACTTGCCAAATGAGAAAAATACTAGGGCATTACTAGAGTGAGGTATTTTGACTTGATGACTGAATTTTTATGTAATCATATGAAAAATATTTAGGTGAACATATTTTAAATATTCTTTACGAGCTCCAAGCCCCTGAAGTACCCAGTTTTCTCTTGCCTGTATTGTAACTGATTAATGGGTATAAAGAAGTAGGTTATATCAACTTGTGTCTTCTATTCACGTGTGTCTTGCCCCAGGTGAGAATCACAATTGCCTTGCTTAATGAGATGGTAAATAACCAAATTACAAAAGAGTAAATAACAAATTACAAAAAAAAGTAATGGAAAAGTTTGTACTAGTTTCGTGTTTATTAAAAAAATGTATTTTGTGAAATGTGTGTACTTTAGGGCCTGACAATGTTTTTAATTATGAAAGTACTCTATAGCATTTACTGAGAGATGACTGTGTTTTCATGCGGATCCTCTACAAAACATTATGTCCTCCACTGCTTGTTTTACAGAATTCAAGTTTCATTCTACACTAACCTCATTAACCTCATTATGCAATCCTCATCTCTTCCCCAGAGACTTGTCCATTGTCAAGGGCAGCTGCATTTGCTTATTACAAGAACCTCAGTCATTAGTAGCATCAATACAAAGCAAAGCTCTTTATAGAACCCCAGGTTACAATTATAAATCAATCCAAATCTCTTTTTAAGTGCAGTAGCAATATATAGCTTTGGATGCATACACCCTAAGGCCTGCTGCTTATATATATTATATATATAATTGGTTTTCCCTCAAAATTGTATTTTGTTCTAGGTAAAACAAGGATAAGTAGAGTTTTGTACCTTGACAAGTCGTATTTTACTTATTTTCAAGATGAACGGATAAAACTGAGAATCTTACATCTGTGTAAATTTGTCTCAACAGTTTTGAGACATATTTTAGTGCATTGTTATGAAGCAGAATTAATATCCTACATACAGAGCTTGTTGAAATTCAGATCCTGCAATTCAGGTAGATCCTCTTATATTTCCTTTCATCCCAAGTCAAGACTAATTGGCTAGCTCTAATTACAAGAGTAGAGAGTTGTAATGTGAAGGATGAATCAACATTTCTTTTGCTTATTGTGGAGATGGGTTATGAATTGAGGTGTCCAGGAGCTACAGCTCTTAAGGATAGACTTGCTTTTGTAACATGATTCCATATCTGTTTTGGCTTTTTTTTTTATTTTTCATATATTTTTAAATCATTGACTTTGCAAAGCATAAATACTGAGTTATTGCTACAGATAATTGATGCGCAGAACTAATACATTATAATGCTTATGTAGTAACTAGGACAACAGAATGTGAAGAGCAAGCAATGCAGTGTAAGCCCTTGGTCTCAGTCCAGGACAGTGAATCATTGTGTTAAGGGGAAAGCCTAAAGTGTCTCTGTCTTACACCATCCCTCGGAGTCAGAGGAACTTTGGTGATATAATTTCACCAATTCTCTCCTTCTGCTACCATATACTAACAGTGCACTAGAATTCCTTGTGTACAAGCAAATCTAAAATCTCTGGGGAAGGAGACCCCTTGCATCAGGGCTGGACTCAACTTTCTAGGCATGTTTCCAAGATTCAAGTGTTACTGAATGCTTTGAGAAGAACTCGGAGCTGACGTTTCTTTGAGAGATGTTAATGAAAGGAAGAGGGTGAGAGGCGGCTTGTTTCCTTAGGAACACAAAGACCTTAATCGTTCCAGTTCTGCATTCTTGTATTGGCTGCCTGTGACATTTTATATTGATTTCAGGATTATTTTACATTCACTGTACTCCAGTAATTAAGAGATTTGTGAGCATTTGACTAACGTTCTGTCATCTGATGTACATGATGATTAAAAATCCCTGGATTGTTTTGCATGTCTCAGTTTGATTATCAGAACAATTTATAACGTTGCTTCTTGAAAATAGAACTGATTTTTGTAGGGACATCTGTGCTGATCAGTTGCTCATCTTATTTATAAGAAAATTTAAATAGCATGCACACTTCTCCTTTTGAGAACTCTGAGCACTGTTAATTTTACTTGCATTTAGTAGTCAGATTTCCTGTGGCTCCTTTTGTGGGTACTGAAGATGTATGTGCATTTTTGGTGATAAGACTTCAGAAACAGAAATGCAAGCCATCAGTGGAAAGGTCTGCTGTGTGCATGAGTACTATTAGGAATATCACTTGCAGTGGAAGACTTACCTCAGTCTCCTGTAGTTACTGCAATGTAAAATTGATGCTTCTGGGTCAGTGACAGCTTATGTTGCCATGTGACACTGGTGACGGAGCCTGTCTTTCTTTGTGAGGGAGGCTTTCAGCTCATATTTCTTCTTAGTGGGTGAATACAGAAGAGAGCACTGGGGAAATAAGTTTTCATCACAGTGTTTAATATGGCAACAACTTTGGAGGCTCTCGGGAATCCTGGCGTTAAGGTCTGATTGTGCCATCATTCCTAGAGCTCTCAGAAGGGAGAGTTGCTGAACTGCCAGGCACACTTACGAGACTTTGACTTTGGTATATTTTGCTTCCAGATAAATGTCCAAAGCCGACCTGCATGTCTGGTGCTTTCATTTTTTTACTTAAATGCCCCAAATCCTGGGAATGTTGGGGATTCACCAATGAGAGCTTCATGAACTTCATAAATCCTCAGATTTTAGAAATAGAACAGCATCCTTTTTCACCTTAATGAATAACAAAAGAGCTTTGGAACAAAGCAGAGACAGCTATGTTTTTATGACAGAGTTTGTAGGTGGTGTCAGTTATAATGGTTGCTATGTGAGGGTGAGGACTGGAATCCATCTCTCTGTTGCTATGTGACATCAGTGTCACACTTCATACCTGAGCAGTAAAATCATGTACCCTGTTCAAAATGCCTTCCCAGTTCACCCCATAAATATAACCTCTGTGGAGCATCTTAGAATTGAAGCTCCTCAGGAGCCAGCATCACTGCAATCACCACACAAATAGGTTGCTTCAAGCCAGGAAACTGGGCCTTGAGCAGCATCTTGAATCAGAGGGACTGCTGGCGATGTTATGCAAATGTCAGCACTAGATTGTGACTTCTTTTATTATTTTAATGTATGAAAAAGTATTTATTTTTTCCCTGAGTTGTTTCCTCCCAAATTCTGACTGCCATTCTTTCTCCTTACGTGCAGACTGTCACTTTAGTCCATGTTTACACAAGCAGATGTGCTCATGTAACCTGAGAAGTGATTTTAAACCAAATCACTGCTCATATGCAAACCTCATTTAGCAGCAGTTGTTTGCAGTTTAGCTTAAATCAACTGGGAACAGTTTAAAACTAACCTGATGTAAGATACTCCCGTAGAAATCAAAGCACGTTTGCACCTGCTTAATTAAATCCTTTTCAGTCAACAAAGTCAAAATACTGTGCTTTCCCCGCATTTGAAAAGCCTGATTCTTCTTCATTGTCACTTAAAGTCGGGATGCCAGTGATTGCTTCAGTTCAGTTACTGTTACTGCCTCATTTCTGGCCCCAGTGATAACCATGTTCTCTCCTGCCGGTTGTCCAGTAGTTGTCAAAGTCAGATCAGTGCATCAGTAAACCTAAACCTTTGCAAACCATTAGCCTTAGCTTCCTCAGCAACCCAACTAGTGAAACACTAGTTTTGGCTTGCTGAAGGATTTTTATTAATTTAATTATACCAGTGCAGACTTGCATGCAAATAATTCTTTACGCTTACTGGATGAACTAAGGAGGTTTGGGGTTTTCATAAGCACTCAAGAGTTCAGTGGCTTCTAGCTAAAGCTCTTTGGACTTGATATCAGTTGCGAAATTTGACTAAAAAGTGCATGATTTTTTTTTTTTGGTGGTGTTTCCATATTTCTGTAGTTACATTTTCAGCTCTGAAGCTCAGAGATATGTGAACTTAGGGAGTAATGAGGGGCAAAAATTAACTGGACATCATGCAATGAGAAATAATGTTGACCACCAGCTCCATCGCTGAGATTAGGTCTGGTGGGTTTTTTGGTCATCAGGCCTTAATTTCTTTCACTCACTGCTTTTGGTTTCTGAGAAAGCTGCTCCATACCTGCTTGTTGAAGGTGCCGTTGTTGACAAAACTGACTTTACTGAGATGCTGGTTTCTTTCTGGCATTTTTAGTGTAAATGCTTCTGGTCTGTATTATTTAAAAACTTTATTGACAAAGATGTTATAGAAATTCACTGCTGGAGGGAAACACACTGTATAAGTCGCAAAATTGTATTTTGCCTTTGATTCTTCTTCCTTTTTAAAAAGTAACATCTATTCAGAAGGTTCATTGGAAATTTTATCTGTCCATCAGATCTCCCTGCAGGAGGTGCATTCCACTGAGCAGAATTTTGACCAAGTGATTTTATCTACCTTTGGTTCATCCTGGAAATGCTGAAGTTCATGTTCACTTCTCTCCCTTTCTTTTGAGTGGGAAATTGCTCTGCTGTTTCGTAGTCTTCTTGGAGTTAGATATCTGTTTTTGTCAAATAACTAAGCAGTTACCTATAATTGATCTCAAGGGAAATATTAGTAAGTTGTGAGGCTGACAGTGATGACCAGTATTCATACAGATATCTACATAATTTTAATAATAAATGCTAAATTTATTAGCATAATAAATAATTACAAGAAATACTAAATCAGGATTCTGCCATTTTATTGGGGAGCAAAAGATCTCTCTCTCTTTTAGAAGAATCACTTCCCGCTAGCATGAACATGTGATCCCAGGTATACCAGAATATAGTGTTGCAGAATGTTGAACTGAGGATGGGTTTTACCATTGGAGAGCAGCCCCATGGTTTTCCTATTACAAACTTAGTGTGAAACCACCTGCAGAAAAAAACAACAACTCCTGTTGTAGAGACATGAAAGTGGAATAACAGAAGTAGCAGCCCAGAAGAGCTGATAACTCAGTGATGCACCAGTGAATGAAATGGCTTGCATCTATTTGTTCTTAACAAATAAAATAATTTTGCAGGTTTTCTGCAGAGGGCCAAATATGGAAAGAATATGCTATCAATTCTAATTACCTTTCAGGTTTTGTAATTGTCAGGCTGATAGAGTCCATAGTGATGTCTGTGATTGGCTTAACTGTGTTCATTTTGGCAAACATTTTTGATTTTCTGTACCTTATTTGAAGAGTAACATGTATCTATTGTTATTACTTTGTTTTTATTATTGTGTTTGTGCTTTGAAATCCCTTTGCAGAGGGCTGGGGGCTGTGAAAAAGTGATCACTGCTTTTATAAAATGCCTTGAGTGCCTCTGATGATGGACTCAAAAGAAATTGAGCTTTTTTTTTTATTGTCATAGAATGTAAGTAATTCCCCAAGTGTCAATACAAAACACAGTCATTCCAGCAGCTGGTGTTACCTCTTGAGTAATAATACCTGCTTTTATCTCTTCTGTTCTCCACCTAGATTGTAGATAAGATATTGCCATCTTCATTACAGTGGAACAAGATGTGAATAGAGTTCGATACTACTACGTTCGATCCTACCACTGGAACACTTTATGGAGAAAATAATATAGTTGTCTCATTGTTTCAGCAGTCAGCATTTTGATGGTACCAATAAGGGCCCAAGGATATTGTAGAATAAGTGATTTTAAGAGTACCTGCTTTGTACAAGCTGTAAATCTCTGAGAGGCTTCTCATTTCTGGTGTACATTGTGTAGAGGGTTTGGGTGTTGTGCAGAAACAAAATGCCACTTCCCTGTCCCCGCAGCCACTTCAGAAGCAGTCTATCAGTCCTGAAAGACGATTTACAACAGCCAGTTGTAAGTTCATGTCCTACAAAAGCTATCAAAAACATAATATAGAATGCAGGGCATTAAAAGAATAACCTGGGAGATACCCAGCCTGTCATAGAATTGCCTCTGGGTCATGTTTAGATAGAGCAAGAGGTTCTACGATGGTTGAAGTTTTATCTGGTAAGTCTGAGCATTTAAAACATCCTTGCATGACTCACTGGTATTACATGGCATAAACCTTCCCATAGTTAATGGGAATTCACCAAAATGAGCCTTTGGACAACAGAGTAGGACTTCTAACCACTTATTCTATGGCTTATGTGATAGAGGCTTTCCTACACTAGTATGTGTGAATGAATCTTTTAAAATCTGTTAACATGAAGTGTTTTTGAAGGGAAACAGTTGGAAAATGTTGTTCCTCTCTTGCTACTTTTTTGCTGAATTTGAAGGGTGTCGGTGATTGGTGTGGTAACTCAAAAGGAAGTGGCACATAGGAGAGTTTTTGTTTTTTAATAAATTCTGCTCTTAGTTCTTGACTTCCAGGTGAGAGTCAGCAAAGAAGGTTCCCCTTAAGGAAAGCAGTATTTCTCTGCCCATTTTAAGCAGATATCTTCTATTGCCTTCGAGTTCATCCATATTGGCTTTTATTGCTGTGCGGATCACTCTTATCACTTTTAACTCTAAGAGCATTGCTTTCCAGCCTGAAGATACTGCAATGGAAGAATAATAATGCAAGTTAGACTGAATTGTTCTTGGTGAGTGGAATGTCAAGGAGAAAGGATTTAAGTGTGTTTGTATCTGTGGTACATGTATCAGTGCTGTATCAATCATATGCTGATTGATTTAATCTTTCGCTGATTGTGGATTTGTTTTGAAGAGCTCAACTTCCATGTTGTGATCAAGCTGCTTTCTGGTACCTGCGTTTGTGAGGACTCCTTAGGCTACTTCATGAAAAATGGATGGCAGCTGTCATGAATAGCAGATACTTCGTGGGCAGGACAGCTCCATTAATAGGAGATGGATATTTTTTTTTCCCATTTGTGAAGCTCAGAGTAGCTCTGTGTGGTCGTTGATTTGGTTCCCTTGTGGTATCCTGGAAGCACAATTTTTTTTATTCCTTTCTCCCACCACCCCCAGCTAAAATCAGATGCTTTATCCATTGCTAGGATGTGAGCATTTTGTTCTTTCTTCACAGATCCTTTTTTTTTTTCATGTTCCTTTACTGGGTTTCTTTTATCCAGGGTGCCAGAAGAAATTAAAACTTTAGGGACTTCTATTTATACCTACTCCAAAATCTGTGTCTTAAACCAGTATCTTAAGAACATAGTAACTGAAAGCAAAAACTATTAACTAGAGACTGGGAGGACTCTGGGAAGATTGGATGGACTCTGATTCTACTCCTGCTGCTCGTTTGTGATTTGACTTTGTAATCCTCTCAGAGGCCGACATTTCGTTATAAGTTTGCTCTGTTTTTAATTGTCCAGCCTCTATGGCCAGTGCCCAGTTTTTGCAGGTGCTCACTGCTATGGCTTGTGTTCAGATCAGTCTGAATTTTGCTGCGAGACTGATACCTCTTCTGCTCTGTTCATGCTTCTCTGATCATAATTTAAGGGCAGCCCTACACAAGGATGTTTCTTGTCACGAGGGTTTCTCTGAAGGGTTAAGCTTATTCATATCCTCTTTCTCTAATGACTCTCGGGTTACTAGCTAGTATAGCTCCTGGAGTTTTGACATAGTTTAAAATCATATATCTGAGTATATGTTCTCTTAATGTTTGTGTATACAAAATGGGTGAAATGTGGAAAAGCAAGATGGTAATGCAGTAAATGGAGAACTGCTCATGGAAGTGTAATAATCACTAGAAAAGAAAACAAGTAAAAACCCCATTTGGGACCAGGTCCTAGATGCAATGGGTAAAGGAAACAGAATATTAGAGACTTAGTCAGAGTTTGGGCTTTCTTAGGGGTGAACTCTTTGCCTCACTGACATACCTAGTGCCCCATTGACTTGATAGGATTTCACCTGTATTTCACATGTGAAAGCAACTAATCCACCCCTCAAAACTGGATGCCAAGTGCATGGAGAAGAGGTGTCCTGGTAAGTATTAAATGTTATGATCTGAATGTAGTCTCCAGAAAAGGTGAGTATGCTGGTGGAATAAGCAGTTTGTACTTGCTCTCTATACTTCTTCCTTAAGCAACTACTTCTTGCCACTCTAAGGGATAGGATGGATAGCCTTTGTTTAAATCTGTCTAATATTTATGTTGTCACGGTGAGGGTGCAGACAAATTATGCTGTTTCCATTTTACAAATTAGGAAATACAAGTGGAGAAGTTGAAGTGATTTACTGCAGGTTGTAGGTGGCTCATTCCAGGTTATAAGTGGCAACATTTTATTGGTGGGATTTAAATTCAGGCATTGCTAGTTTGTCATTCTGCGTTTAAATTTGACAACACTGAATAGATTGTGACTAGAGAACAATAAAAATTAACCTTTGACACTGAAAGACAATGACTTTTTCATCAGTGCAAAAGTATTTTTCTCCAAACAATCCTGTGTGTGCTGGCAGAGGGTGAAGTAATTCTCTTCTGTTGGGCTAGTCATGTTGATTTAAGAAGCTGAAGTCTCTAGAAACAATACACAAGGAACACAAAGAGTAAGAATAAGGTGGACTCTGAGGAGAGAGCAAATGAGTCTCTTGGTAATTCCTGTGAAATTCTTTACCCAAACAAAAGCCTTGGACAACTGAAGAGAGGGAAAGTGTGGAGAGGCTTAGAGGAACTAAAGATGTATACATGTTTGTGTTAATACAGAAAAACATAAGCCTTAGTATAAGCCGTAGGTATTCTGGTTTCTATAAAGTCAAAATCCTTTTTAACCAGTTGTAAGTTGCATTGGTGGTCAGCCATGCAAGCCATGTTCCATGGTGTCTTACTGACAGGAGAGTTCCCATGTTAAATGTCTTTCTAAGAAAGAGGTGTGTAGTGAGTGCTTAGCATGAAATTTGGAGACCCAAATGCAGAGAACGCAGACGTACCAAGACCAAGAGGAACAGATCCTACCAGATCTTAAACACAAGAGTATATCTTGGAGTAATGTGAGGCAGAAGGCATAGAGCAGTGACGTGTGTCTGCTGTCTTGAAAGAGACCCCCGTGAACTGACCACATGGAGCTAGTGTGGGTTGTGTTTTCCTCATGAGGCCTGGGGACTGAGGACTGTCCCATCAGGAGAGCAACTACCTTCTGATACAGAAGTGATACATTTACTTTCCTCTTGCTACTAAGCTAGAGCAAAGCATTGTATCACATATTGTAAACCCAAAAGCAAGGATATTGTAGCTGGATTTATCAAAGAGTGAGAAAAGAAGCAATGGAGCATAGAAATCTTGGCAAGGTGTGTGAGTATGTTCCTGGACAGTGCTCATATTGCCACTTTATCATATCAAAGACAGCATTTAATTCTGGCTTAGATCAAAATTAATTAATAATTTCTGGGACAACATTTAGGCACATTCTAAATTTTAATCAAGGGTTCTCTGAAGTCACTGCATAGAGACATACACTGGTTCACGCTCCAGCGCAGTATGTGAAACTTCATAAGGAAAAGTTGGCCTCCTATTCACCTCCCTCACTTCTTTACAGGTCTGCCTTTCTCCTTCACTCATATTCTCTATTGTTCCTTCTGCTGTTTCTGGAAAAGGCTGAAGGAAAGAAATTTGAATTCTGGGAAGGAAATTGTCACTTGTGCTGTACCTCCTTTTAACAGGCTCTTCTGGATAATGGTGATTTCAGTGTGAAACTTGTATTTAGGTATCATGAACCTATTTTGTTGAGAACAGTAGGATTTAGTATCTATAGCATGTCTTTGTCCATGCCTAGCTTTACTATGATTTGGTTTACTTTGTTATCCACTTTCTGATCAAAATTCCTCTCGTAATGACCTGAAAAGACTTAGTTTCTACCTATTTTAATATGACCAACGTTCTATTTGTTTTACAGAGAGGTTTGAATATTCCAATATTTTGCGTAGAGTTTGCTTGAACCACACCATTTCTCCCTTGCAAATTAATGGTGATTTATTAGGCTTTTGTAGGAAAGATAACAAAACCAAGAAGCACTTAAAACAGATTTTCCTGTAATCACCCTGTGGTTGTTTTGTGCCTTCACCATTCAGATCTCAAAAATTAATCCTTTGAATTAAATGGAAATTACTATTAAATAAAATACTTAGAAAATAAAAAATGTTATCATCTTCTATAGTGGAAGAAAGGCATTTCCTCGAAATTGCTCTACTTTGTTTGGGGAATAAGGCTTAAAGTTTGTTATAGTAGTAAAGTTATAATGTTATTTAATTAAAAGCGATGGATTTTGAAGGGAATGCTAGGATAATGGGAAGGTTTTGTAAGTATGGGTCTATAATTAGTCATCCAGATTCTGAACAGTTGTTGCCATTAGCTTCCTGCCTCCCATATAAAGTGCTAGCAGCTCTATAATGCACAGGAGAACCTTGGATCCAGGGCCGTGGGTTACATCTCGGAAGATTTCTGGCATCCCTGTATGCATGGCTCATTCCTTTAAGAGTTCTGCCCTAAAGATAAAGTTTGGTTTGTCACAGTTCTTCTGTAATTAGACGCGTTGCTGGCAGCTCCAGGGCAAGGGGTAGGATAAAGATGAGGTACCAGCCTGCCTCTGCATTCAGTAATTGACAAGGCATCAGGAGGGACATGATGAAAGCTATGCAAATGAGCACTATGATAATGAGCCAGAAAGCCCATCAGTAGGAAGGACCTGTCACCTTTACGGCTGAGGTCAACACTTAATTCTGTAGAATTAAGCCAGTTCAATCAGCATGTGCATTTGAAACAGATTGATCCTTCACTACGTGGTTCCGGAAGAGCAACCAATTAAGTCAGAGTCAATGCAGACAAGGGAGTACAGAGTAATTCACATTGTCTGTGGTGTCTCAGTTTGTGCATATGTATTGATAATTACCATTAATATGTCCTTCCATCTGACCAGTGCAGCTTTTCAACCTAACAAATAGTATATATTTTGATGACATCTTTGCTTGCTGAAATGGCATTTCAGACTTGTGTTTTTATGCTACTGGCATTCAGACACAGCAGAGTCAGGGGAGCACTGAGCCCTTTGTCAGAACAGGGAGAGAAAGTAAACCAGAAGAGGAAGGAGAGGGGAGAGAAGCAGGAAGGCTGTTCCTCTGAAGAAAGTCTTGGGATGTCTCTGATGTGTACATCACAGGCTGAGCCTTGTTTTTATGTTACTGGAGAGAAATCGCCATCTAGGAAGTGGTACACTGGCCTCTTAATCTGTAGTGCTGAAGGGCTCAGGCAGCATGGGTGAGATACAGTGCTGGCACGCTGAGGAATTCGTCGATTCTTTCTTTGAAAGAAAGTGCTCACTTTTTGTCAATACAATGGGTGACCTCTCTTTGACTTTCTCTCAGGAAGTTCTCCTGTTTTGATGGAGTTGCTCAGAAGTAACAGCATGTTGTTCTTGCCACCCAGTTTTCTGTTTCATAGCTCACACAGACCTGTGGGACAGACACTCACTGAAGATCCTCCAGTGCAACGAGTACACCTGCACTGGCCTTTGAAACTGTATGATCACGTGTAGCTTTACAGTAATCTTTAATAAATAAAAAGGCTCTGTACAGTTTCCGTATCTAGCAAGCAATAATAAAATTCTTTGCTTTTGCTGTTTTCTGCTCCAGTTGCAACAAGTTATAACACAAGAAACAGCATATAGGCTTTTGTAGGTAATCGCATCTTGCCTTATATTGCTTTCCAGAGCTTTGCAGGAGTCACTGGAGAAGTATTAGAGCAGGCAGCAGTCATTTCCCACTGAGGTGCATGGCCTGAAAACTGTGCTACTGGGGGATAAACAAACCAACCAACCAACCCCAAAAACCCAAACCCAAAACAACAACAAAAAAACTGCCAGCCACCTTGCCAGGTGTATACAAAGGGATTGCAATGCTGACTTCTTACAGGTTCCATTCAAATCTAGAAGCATTTATAGCACAAGAGACCCTATTTTCTATCAAAGCTGGAAAGCAAGCAACCATCAGAATTGAATCATACACAGGCGCCTAGCTACAATGGTGATGTGTTTCCAATTGTGAGGCATTTCAGTACAGCATGCAGGCATGTTCATTGCCCTGAAGGAGGGTTTAGGTTTTTTGGAGAAGAATTAAAGAATGAGTAAAATCAATATCAAGACTTCTTATGACATCCTATGCTTATTACTTCCTGCTGTGGTTTCTCGGTGTTTTGCACAAGTATTTTGTATCACCTACTTTCTGTCTTTAGCGGGTGGCTGGCAGCAAAAGCAAACCACTGTTTTTTGGCATGGTTGTTTGTATGTTGTCAGGAATGTGTGCTGGTTTTTCAAGGTTCCGTTACATGCCCTGAAGATTTTTCAGTTATTTCTCAATTTGCTTCTATTCTGCTTCCCGTCTGGGAGACTGTAGCAGCTCTGCCTGAGCTTTCCTCCCAAGACATCGGCAGAAGTTATGCCTTTGGCTACTTCGAGACCGTGGCTTTGCGCTGCTCACAGCCATTGCTGAGCAGACATGAAACTGCACCAGTGCAAACCTTTTGCAGAGTGGTAAAAGCTCTGATCTGCACTGGCTTCCCTATAACAAAACCAGAGTAAGCTGCTGCAATGTCCACTGAGGCTTCCAGCAGTTTGTCCTGTATATGTTAGGACAAAACAAGAAGGATGGCTTGGGTCTGGCTGCTGATGGCCATGAGCAAAACCAATCCCTCAGTGCAGGCAAGACCTGAGTTACATCTCCTAGTCTTTCCTATGCTTAAATTTGGAAAGTGAGAAGCACGCATCAGGTATTGTTGACTCTGCCCACTGCTTTGTGCTCCAGCTTAACAGATACAAAGTGAGATATGTCCCAAAGTGGAGAGGCCTGATGTACTCCTTAGAAAAAAAAAATCAACAAGGAAAATGAATCAGGTGGAACTGTATAAAATAAAATGAGGAAATTTATTAAGTACAGGTAAGGTCCTTAAACTGCTGAGAGGCAGATACTATGTTTTGTTTGTAACTTCACTGCTGAACTGCCTGTTACTTGTTCTAGTTTAAGGACAAGCGGGCTGCCATTTTAACAGGAAAAAAGCCACAGTGATGAAATGAAAGCAGCTCTCTGTACTTGAGTGGATGGGTAGAGAAGGCTTGACACTGAAGCCGCATTTGAAAATTTTTGAGAAAAACCTTGTGCCTCCACCCCCACGCTGTCCACTGGCTGAATATCAAGCCATGCTTCTTACTTGCATGTCCTTGCCACTCAATTAACACTTCTCATGCTCACACCAGCAGAGTCTTAGCCACAGGATGTTACAGTGAAACATGTAAGCCTCTGTTATTTAACTTTATAGCCCAAAAATGTACACAATAATAGATTAATGTAGCAAGTGCTATCACTTTAGGCTTGATGCATGCAGAATGGTCAACTGTCCTGCTATACTGGGCTTCAAAGAAAAGATGTAAATCTAAACTCCAGCTCAAACCAAGCATTGCAGCCTCATCCTCGCTGTCTCCCCAATTTTAACTTGAGTAGCTTATGTTCCAGTGCAGGATGGATGCTCTCCAGGGTAAGTTTTAGAAAGCGTGAAGGGAGCTGTGGGTGCAGTAGCTTAAACAGCTCTAATTTGGGTCTGACTTGCTCATGTCATAATTACTAGCAGTAATGCTCAGATGAGTGGGTGATGAGGCAGTTCAGGAAGCTAAGGTGTCTGTAAGAAAATTACTCGGGTTTTGTGTGGTTAGTGTTTGGCTGTTTGAGTTACCTCAGCTGGCTGCAGTCAGGCTGCAGTTGCATAAGCAGTGATGTTGGTACAAGGCAGAGGACAGGAATGTGCAGCCAGGGACCGGGTGCAGAGGTGGTGTTGGCTGGTGTAATTGCCTGTGGAGTCACGCCCTTGCTTCCATCATGCATTGCTGCTTTAATACCTAGGCTGGAGAAAACCACAGGGCAGCTTTCAGTGTTCAGAATAGATTGAAACAGGAAGATGGGCTCTTTCTGGGTCAGAGAAGAGTGGTTCCCCAGAGCACGGAGAGCAGGCAGCTCTGCTTGGGCTGTTAGCAGAGAAGCAAGAGTTGCAGTCTCATTTTTACTCCTGTCTCTGCTTTATCCACCATCTGCAGTGCATTTAAACAGAGTTCCTTAACTTGGTACATGCCTCAAATAAAAACAAAAAGGTTTTAATAAAGGGTCCTGTATTGAGGTGATTGCTGATGGAGCATCCAGAATTCTTTTCTTAGGATCTTCACTGCACAAGGGGACTGAGACACACGCTTTAGAAAAGGTGTTGGCTTTTATTCAACTCTGTAAGCTTTCAGGGTAATTTTGATAAATGCTTACTCTAAAAAGCTTTTATCTCTATTGCATGAGATGGGATGACCAGCACTTTAAAACTCAGATGTCCAAATGCAATTTGTACATGCATTTTACCTTTAAGTTAACCTACGCAGTTGCACTTAGGTATGCATACTGGATGTGATTCTTCTCTGAACAGTCAGCTATTTAGGCAAAGTAGCTGTGTGAAAATACATCCACAGATGGAGCCTATTTACAATCCAGGACTCTCACTTTATTTTTTGTAAGTAAAATTGGTTACTGTTTTAATACAAAACTGAGTTTAAACAGGCATTTATTTAATTGGCTGAACTTGAAAGTCCAGCTTTATTTACGTAGGGAATTCTGAGCATCTGAATAGATGCACCACAAGTCACTGGCAATCTGAGACTGTTGCTTTTATTAAATTCTGAGGCGTTTTTCCACTCTAAATATTTTATTACAAATAAAAGCCCTGCTATGTGTGAGCACTCAGTAACTGGCAATCAGCTGGGTTCACAGATGTGGTTAGGACTCTTGCAAAGGCTAAATTCAATCCAGTGTGTAAACGTGGTGGATGAAGTGTTAAATAAGCTATTTGCTTTGGCCCAGCACAGGCCTGGGCTTTGGCAGTGTATTTAGAAGTTTGTTCTTTGGACTGGTAGAGATGGGCCATTGGGGAAAGTAGTGCCAGCAGTGTCTGAGGTGACTGACGATGGGCTTGGATGGGGAGCTGCTGCATTGACAGATAGGTTGAATGGCAGGAGTATCAGCTCCAAAGGGAACTCCTTGTGTGAATTTCTTGGCTAGAGAGTAGGTGCTACTATTCAGCTTCTAATGAAAAGGCAGCTGAGGGGAAAATATTTGAGAAGAGAAAATGGCAGCCTGAATGAATGGGCTGCTAAATGCGCCAGTCAGTGCACTGGTACGTAGGTGGCATGGCCAGTGTTCCTTTTCTTAGCAGGGACAATTCCTACAGCTGGATGGGGGCGGTGGTAGAGCCGTCTCTAATCCTTGCTCCAGATCTGCAGGTGTGAAGTACCTGCATTAAAAATAGTGGTTTGAATTTCCAGAGGACTGTCCTGATGATAGGGCCTTAAGCTGCTGTAATCATTCTTTTTTGCAATGCAAGGGAGAAACCTGCGGAGTCATCGAGAAAAGAACTGACTGCAGAAACATGGCTGGATTGGAGAGGTGTGCTTCACGTCTCCCAGCAGTGCGACTTGATTGACTTCAGATGAAGGGAACTAAAATTTTAGCTGCTTTTCATTTATAAACATCAGAATACTTTGAACAAAGTGTTTTGATCACAAAGCTGCTTCTAGTAAAATTACGATTTCAGTAATTCCTTTTAAGTTTTTCCATCTATTTGCACCCCTGTAAAGAAGGAGCAAATGGATACCAAAGCTACATTTTTAGCTTTGCTCTAGAATATGCATAAATTAGAAACACAACTGGTAGCTCACTTTCAATACGGTCTTCCTAAAAATGCAGAAATTATTTGAGCCATCAATTCTAAATACCTCCAAGATGACCTTTTAATGTAGCCTATGGTTAAGAGAGCCCTGTTCATCCTGGTACATACCCAGGCAGTAACAGTGTCTCCTTGCAAACATTCAAAACAAGTCAGAGGCCATGGGAATGCTGGGGAGGGCAGGCTGCTTTCTGGAGCCATTCAGTTCAGGGTCTGCTAGCAAGCTTCACTCTCTCAACTTCCCCTTTATGTTCAAAATATAATGGTCTAATTCTTTGCTCTGATTCAGAGGAAGCTGGGGTTTAAGACTGTGTGTGATATGATTGTGTTCTGCAAGAACATGTGTGCAGAGGAGAAATGCTACAATGAGAGGGAGCTTTTCTTCAGTCTGTCACAGCAAAATAAATGTACGTGAAGGGGAGCTGTGAATCCCAGCTCTTTGACTGGCCTGGGGCTGTAGGACAGGCGATATTTTTAGACCTTGCTCTTGTGTAGCTCTTTGACCTGGCAAATGGCATAACTTTCCACTTGTCTGAGAAGGAATGGAACAGATTACTGTTGAGTATTGAATGCAATGAAGAGTTTAGGTCTGGCTAGGCACCCCAAACTGGTGCTTTTTTGGATAGCCCAAATATTTTAAGTCTGTAAAACTGGGCAGGAACCCTGCCATGAATAAGCCCTTGAAGATGTTTCTGAGGTGTTCTGTGGACAGAGGTTGGCTCCAGACCACTCTGCAGTGTGCTTGTGCTCCTCTGTAGAGGATCAAGGTGTAATGCTATTTGGGAAAGGGAGGAAAACACCCCCATAAATGACATTGTGTGCCTTCAGGGAGATTTCTGATTTGGTTAAAATTTTGGCATCATATTTCATAATTAATTGAGGATTTTGTCCTGGCTGTTCAGTTCAGTCTTTGCTTACTGCTTTATTCCAGTATAGGAAAGATGTCTGGAAAGCACCATGTGCCATCACCATGTGCAGCTGCACTCAGATGGTGCACCCTTTAAAATGGTGTGGACATTGTTAGATTGGACTTGGTGAGGAAAACTGGCTCAGATCGGCTACAGCACTTTCAGCAAGCAGCTTTTCATCAGCTAAACTGTTCCTTCTCAGGGCTGGTGACAAAAAATGTGCTTCTGAGGTTAATTTTTCTAATTCCTCTTTTAAACCAACATGTGAAAGATGCTCTTTCTTTTTTTTCCTCTTTTTTGTGTGTAAATAATTGCAAATACATGAAGGCAGATTTTGCAAGGTGCAGCTGTGTGTGCAACCCATCTTCCTCTGCATGCAAACATAATCAGTGGTTATGTGCAAGCACCGACTGAGGGTAACACATATGCAAAGTGGTAGCTCTGAAGCTGTGTTCCTTTCTTTTCTGTGGTAGGAAGTATAAATGCATTGTGTTTCTTTAAAGAAAACAAACCACCAACTCTAAATTAACAGCTTGTTTGACTAGTTAGATTTAGTCAAATGTTGAAATATTTCCTGCCATGTTGCCTAGAAATACCTCTCCTGAGGTGAAATCATGGTGTAGCTGAAACCATGCAAAACTCTTTGAGTTTTCTTCGGAAATCGAAGTTGATTGAAAAAGCCTGAGTGCTTGGGTAGAAAATGTTTGTTAAATGCTGGTAGTTCTTACAAACTTAATCCCTGTACTTACTTATAGAGAGGTTGGTGGTCCGATCAGAGACCAGGGATTTTTTGTTCTTATTTTTAGCATTATTCTCTAGTGAATGATACAGACAAATATTTACTATGTAGTCAAAATACAGAAATGGATATCTCTGCAAACAGATTTTTGTTTCAAAATATATTGAGAATGGTATAACCAGCAGTTTGTATAAAGACAATAAATTGGAGACTAAACTTTGCTTTCATTGATTTGGAGGGGGAGAGAGTGATGTGTCATACTGCCTTGTGGTCTTCATATGCGGAAGACAAAAATTCAGATCAGCGTCCTTCCTAAGATTAATTTTCCTTTCCATTTACCTGTAGGAGGTTAATCCTTTAACTAACAAATAAACTTACTGTAACTGCTGGTTTTAAGAGGTGAGAGAATTCATAGCAGGGAGATCCTGACATGCTGTTTTCTTCTTGAAAGCAGCCCGAGCTGCATCAAGCACACACTCTGTAGTGTGCTGCCGTAGGAGCGGGAGAGAGCTGATACCATGGACATCAGCCCATGCTGGCTTCAACAGAAGAGGCTTGCGACAGTCCGACTTCTCACTTTCTTCCTCCCTCCTCCTCCTTCTGGGATTCTACTCTTTTTCACCAAATCACATATTTTTCCATGCATTTGAAGTTCTTGGAAACCTTTTACAGGCTGCAGAGAAACAGCCGCTCTCCTTAGGCTCCAGCGGTGAGAATCCCAGAACATCATGGCCTTTTGTGGTGTTTGTACAGCCTCCACGCAAAGCTGCATTCCCCATTGTCACACCACGGGCACTTAAGCAGATTTCTCCCAGCAGGAAATTTCAAGCTCCAAAGGCCAGGAATGCTAATGCTTGTGTGCTGCACCAGAGCCCCCGTTGCTGGTTATGAAGGAGGAAAAGTACCATAAGAAATTACAGCCCCAGCCAGGAAGCCCATGCAGACGCTGCTGCTTGTAAGGAGCCTGAAGAGAGCTGGCTGCGATTGCTGCACAGGCAGATACCAGGATAGTCTCCTAAACTAGAAATAACTTTGGGATTTAAGTCCCTTGACCTGTGATTGCACCTGTGTCTAGTATACCTGTATGGAGATTCTCAAATGTAGTTATTACTGCTTGCTGCCCAAAATCTGGTGGCCAATATGCCTTAAATCAAGACAATGTCACTGGGATTTCTAGTAGTCGTTGCCAATTCCAATACTAATTTTCTGGACAAGGCACCTACAGATTTCAACGCTTCCTGTTTTACTTCAAGTATGAAGACTGATTAATAGGAAACCTGTGAGTACATAAACAGATCTCATGCAAATACATCTGAAGATCTAAGGGGAAATATCTAGTTTTGACATTTTGATTGGTTCTTTTGTAGCCCTTGTTTTTATCAGTTGAGAGGGTACAATTCTGTTCAGTCAGCTTGCACTCTTGGGTCTTTTTAACCTTAAGAATCAAGCACAAATATTTATAAGCTATACATGTATTTGGGAGTTTGATTTAATACACAACCTGATAGAAACCCAGCACATGTAAGTCAGTGCATGGAATAGTGTTTGTTCAGCTTGTTGGCCACTTACACACACGTGAATTGAAGTCAGATAGAAAACATCTCATTGAGAAGATACCCATAGAAGTAATCTCAATAATTATATCCAAAGTCTGATGCTAAAATGGTTTATGAGACTCATAAGTACATATCAGCTGGGTATAGACAAAATGTTCCTAGTGAAATAGGATCCTGGGATTTTGTTACAAGTTTGCAATGTAGATCAAGTTTGTGGGTCACTGGAGATCATGGTTCTTGGACCCAGTGTAGATTGACAGCGTAATTTAGAACAAGTGTCAGTGAACCTGATGGCAGTAAGCTGAACCGGTCTCCTTCAGTTAGCTCAGAGTCAATCTAAGCTTGAAAATTTATGTTACTCAATATCATCACATAAACTCGGTTGGAAGATTAAGGGCTGGGTTGTCAGGTTGGTCTACTCACATGCAAATCAGTGAAGTTTATGTGGATTTACACCCCTGCACATTTTGGCAGTTCTGTTTGCCTGACCATTCACTTGAAGTAGAATTGTTAACTTTGTGGCTCTGAAATGATCAGGTTATTGCACATACTCAGAAACTGAGTATGCAGACAAGATTCAACATTTAAAAAGTTTTATCTATTCTGTATGATCCTTACCTGCTTGAAGGGTCAACACTGGTGAAGTCCTAGCCTATGATGCAGCTAGTGTAAAAAATTCCATGGATTTTAATGAAACGAGACTTAATGTTAAAGTTTTTCTCTGTCTTGTCTGTTTAGCGTTTAATGTATTAAGACACTATCACTGAAAAGGGAAAGAATAGAAAAGGGAAAGAATAATCTTTCTGATATCAAAGTTCTTCAACTTAGATTGGAATCTTGAAATATTAATTGGAGAATTAACATTTTTTTCTACAATTACATTCAACATCTGATGTTTCTAGTCACACTGATGCTTCTGTTTCCCTCTCGAAAAAGGAGTAGCTGTGTAGAGCCTGAAACCTGATTAAAGATTTGCTGGTACTGATAGGATCTTGGTAGTTGGAGACATCACTAATGGAGAACTTGTTGCAGTCTGCAGACTTCTCTCCGTTATGGACATAGCAAATGTAAGCAATATGGGTCAAATCCTGAGCTATTTATATGTTGTTTACTGAGCCCTTAGAAGCAAACTTTTGTTAAAGTAACATAAAGGCTAAGCAGACACAGACTTGTCAGGATTTATTCCTCGACATAAAAAAGGAATGAAGTAAAACACACTATTGAAACAAACTACATCCTGAAAACATTTTGAAGAGTTCTGTGGTACAGTAAGATGATCAAAATCGCTTCGTGGCTGTAGAACAGGGAGAAAGACATGAAGAGGCCAGTAAGAGGGAGAATATTCCAAAGGCTTGAGAGAATTAGGCACATACCTATCTTAAGCTCCTTTGAAAATCCAAACAAATACATTTTATGTTAATATTAAAAATAGTCTGGAGTCATACAGGGATAGATACTCACAGAAGGACATGCATAAGCTGTGGGTCTGCAAAGGAAAAGAGGTTTGTTTTTTTTTTTTTAATCTACAATAAAGAGAATATTCAAAGTGATTTAGGAGTAGTGTTGGGGAGGAGGGGAGAGCAAGAACAAGAGACAAGAGAGACAGGTTACAGGAGATATGAAGAAATTTGTAGAAATGAGATCTGAATGATTTCAAAGGTGAAAAATGTAGGTTTTGTTGGATTCTGAAATGAATTGGGATCTTCTGACCTGCCTGAGGATGCAAATATTAGTGACTGAGGGGAGGAGGGGATAGCAGAGGTCAGGGCAGTGGTAGAAAGAGACAATGGACCCCTCTGCAGCACCAGCCTCTCTGTCCCTTCACAAAAAGTTTTTTGTAATTCAAATGAAAACAAACCCTCCTTAAGAAAGAAATCTCTCTTTGGAGTGACAAACACTGCAGCATATTTCACTCTCACTTCCCTTTGGTTTTACATTCCTCCATCAGTCAATGCATGAATGAATTTGGTCTGACCTTTTTTTATTGTTGCAGAGTTCTGGTGTAAATGTCAGTACACTGGAAATGCAGATAACAACCCGAGATCTTTTTGCAGCTTTCTCTGTAAATTACTTTTTCTGGGAACTGCTGCTGCATCAATTCACTTGTGATAAGTCCCAGAACACTACCATGCTGAGAATGGCTCTGCATTAATTTTGCATGTGTCAACTTGCATTGCCCCCATGTTCGTAGCATCCATGCTGAGAGACACGGCCACTGGTTCACTTTTAGACACGATTCGGTAACAGTCATTGCCCTGGAACTTTGTATTTGCAGATGCTGTGAAACTGGTCCAGGCGAGGAGGGTGGTCTAATCTAAACTTGTCACCTGGGTGCTCTCTTGATGAAAAGAGAGAGGCATTTCTAGAGGGTAATTCAGCCACCTTAAACACCATTCCTAGAGTGCAGTGACTCATCCACTGAAATTGCCTGCCCATTGCTTTCTGTTGTGGAGGGAACCTGAATCACTAACTTAGGGTAGGCGTCAACCTTTAGGTGGGTGCTACAGTGATTTGACAAAAACCATTTTGTGGTGGACCCATGTCAGAAGAGTCAAAGTAAGTAAAAAGCAACTGGAATGTCTGACTCCCTCAAACCCCACTGGAAATCCCAGTGCTATGCAATGCTTTGCAGCTGTTTTCGTGAACTTTGATGTTATAGACAGTATGACACTCAATGGCAAGACAGATGTAAGTCAAGTCAGCCAAGCATGGTTATAACTGCATGAGCCTTAAAATGCAGGACTGGTTAAGGACAGATCAGTTTTAATTTTGGAAATATCTCGGGCATATAGCTTATGTGAGCGGTGGCTGTTTCTGTCATGTAGTATATAAAGAATAATCCAGTTTATTTATTCAAGCATTTTATTTATACATACACTTACATAATTTTAAACTGCTGAGTTTCTGAATGCTTCCCCATATTTCATTTGATGTTTATCAGGATTCAGCATATTTTAGACTAAGAAATGGGGAAGAGGTTTCAAATTGCCATCATCAGTGCTTATTTAATGTTTATGAAACTGTCAATATCAATGGAGGTTTTGTAATATGTATAGATGTATTTATCGCTTATGTATCTATACAATTATAAAAAATAATTGTTGAAAGGATGTTTCAGATAAGAAGATCTCTCCCCTGTGATACATCTGGATTTTGCAACTGAAGCTACATTTGTTTTATAATGGTCTTTGTAGTCTCACCTGACATGGAGTCTACCTTTTTTTTTTCCAAATGATCATGGGGTCTTCTGTGGGACGAGATGATGCATGCTGTAACATCCATGCTTTTGTGAGTGTGAAATGATTGTTGTTCTAAACAACAATAGTGGAATGAAAAATAAGTCTTCTTAGAAGGAAGTGTAGGTGTCAGAGTTGGAGTTGGGCCACATAAGCAAGAAAGAAATTGTCCCCAGGGTTATGGGAGTAATAGCTCCAAAGACAGAGATCTTCCCATTTGCTTTCAAAAATAGTGACATGAGTATCATAGAGCACAGGTGATCAGTAGAAGTAGTTCACCTTATTTCATATCATAACTTTCAGAAAAGAAGTGTCATTTTAAAAACTGTAAAGTCTGTTTCACCTGCTTAGCAGTAGGGAATGATGCAAACCTACAGCTTGGACTGCCTCAGCTGTTTGCAGAGAATGTGTTTGATATTCCATAATGTACAGGAATACTTTTTAAAAAAAACATCCTGGTTAGTTAATAGTTTAGTTCCTCTTCAGGGGATAGATCAAAAAATAAATACGTACCAATAAGCTTTGAGGCTTTAAAGCCAATTTGATACACAGGAAGCCTGAAATTAGGGCAATAAAAGATATTTCTGATGCTATTTCCTCTTACTAAACACCTCTGCCTACCAGACATGTCCCTGTTCAGCTGTTTGCTGATGAATTAATTTGTCTGTAGATCTGAGCTACTTTTTGCAGAGTTGCTCTCTTACAGCTGTGGCTCTTCATTGTTTTAAGAGCATCGAGAGAAAAATATTCCTCATAGGTGAAATACTCTATGCAAGAATTTCAGTATATTGCACTCATCTGACGCTTAAGTTTTTTCTCCGTTTACCAGACACTTCTAATTTAAAATGTGTTTTTTTAGAAATCTTAATATAGCAGCCAGTAATTGAGCAATGAATGGATATAAGGTTGCCAGTCTTTAAAAGTAGTACAGTTGCTTCGGTCTTGCTCAATTTTACATGTGTAATGCTGGCAATGTCAAAGGGGTTGCTTCTGATTTCCAGTATTCTAAATGAAATTTCACAATTGAAAAACCTGAATCAGGCCCACTATTGTACATGTGTATGCTGGCTTTTGTCCAGGGAGGTAAGAGATGTTTGCAAACCAGTTGTCTGAATTTACACAAGAACAACTTCATCTGTCTTTAAACTCCAGCGGTTTCTACGATGGAAGTCAGTAGATCTGGGTTTACAGTGCAGAGTGCTGCAGGTGACTCTAGGACCAACACAACTGAGGTAGGCTCACCTTCAGTGGAAGTGACTTAATTCCCAGTTGGTTGGTAACCCAGAGCTGTGGTAGCATTCAGTGAAAGGTCAGGTATTTAATCAACTTGCTTAAAGGGAAATGCTGAAAGACTTAGTTTTCCATAGTAGTGCACACTTAGTTGCTATGAAGTTGGGGAAAAAAAAGTTGTGATGGGATTTATTTTGCATAAATAGCCCTGTGCCCTCATTGTTGTGTTATTTTGAGATTATTTATTGCATTGTCTTTTGGACTTCAGTGCAGGTGAGAATTGGGGTTCACATGTAGGATGCAGGATATTTATGTTTCCTGTCATTTGTGTAGAGCTTTAGGTTATAAACTGCATATCTGATAGAAAGCAGAAGAACATGATCAGGATGACAAAGTTCAAAGCTAACAATTGAGTAACATGAGCAAGGATGCACCTGCTCTTAAAACACAAACTTCAGCAAACATTCATTTTAAATTGTCAGATTATTTCAGTAAAGCCATGTTCCCCCAGGACTTTCAAGCTGCTTTGCTAAAGACAATGGAGTTTTTTGGTATCTCGCTTGTACTGCAATGAAAGCAAAATCTTATCTAACAGCTGCATTTAGTGGCAACACTTATTCAAGTGATGAGAGAGAAAAAAAAAATCTTACTTGCAAGTTCTTGTTCAGATCTTTATGACAAGTTCTACTCTGTATTGTCAGAGAGATATTAATGCATGGCCCCCGTGCTGTAGTTGCAAGGTGAAGATGCTAGTGATGATCTTGGAATCAAAATGTCTCCACTTGCAAGACACTTTAAATGATTGCACAAGTGTAAAGTAATTTTTACATTTTAACACTAAAAATAGTAGGCTCATCTAGATCCCTACGTTGTTCTGAAACAGTCTGGGTCACTGATGAGTTTAGCAGAATTGTCTCACTTGTCTCTAAAGGCAATAGGAAATTCCAATCAGCTGTTCAGAAAACAGATTTCACAGGACTGTGCTTTCAGATATACTGTGCCTTCTGGATGTGGCAGTCGGTTGCCTCATCATGGCTTGTCTGTTTCTGTTCTCCCTTTCACTTCCCCCAGGGTTATGCACAGTTTTGCCTGCCTTGCTGTTTAATCAGAAACCTCTTGCTATTTCTGAAGGTTTGAGGTAGTATCTGCCTTAGTTGTGAATTTTGAGAAGGGACATGAGCTAACTATCACTGTCTTGTCCCTAGTATTTGCCATATGTTACTTATGCTACACACAAAGTGGTAAACACTAATTTTCCCTGATGAAGTTAAGGCTACGAGTCAAAGTTCAGCGAGGGCCATTTGAAAAGCATTTGAGAGAAATCCCAGTTGCTTCAGTCTCACAGTTCCATGTGAGAGCAACTCCCAATTAGCAAATTCTTTCCTGAAAGTGTACTTTGTGCTTTTGTGGTTCAGGTGTGCAGCAGAGACACTCAAAAAACAGGGTTTTATTGAAACAGTAGATTATAAGGGTAGTGGACTGAAGAACGAAACCTTTGTGAAAAAGGGCCCATTAAATATGATTGTTTACTGAATTGAAATTTTATACCTAAATTGCATTCTAGATTTGTAATATGTTTATGTTAGTATTTATTGGAAGGAAGTTACCCAATGTGACATGGTGCACAAGGGAAGCATTTCACTCTGCTCATTCTAATTTATCATAGACTTGCTTGAGTCCTGCAAGGCATTTGTACTGTAAGACAAGCTGTAAACTGTGTTTATGCATGACATGAGGAGCATCAGACATGGCCTGCTGAGTTTGGAAGCAGCAGACCTCTAGGGCAACAAGTCACAGTGCACAAATAAATGTTATGTTGATGCAGCAGCAGAATTTTAAACAAACACAAATCCTCTGTGGACAGTTTTCCTAATGATTAGCACATCCACATGGAAGATGAGACCTTCACAGACCTTTTTCAGGAGGGTGAAAATTTCTCAGCCTAGTTTCCCGTT